>NC_054547.1:3638509-3836009 GCF_017654505.1 Polyodon spathula | reverse complement strand
CAGCCAATACAAAAATATCTCTCCACTTACTCATTTGCCAGTGCTCTAGTTTGAAACAGCTGTACCATTAGAAATTAGTCAATCCAGGCTGAGCTCCAGATCATTACTGGAAACAGGTGCTGCTGTGACTGCTGCTAGATTTTAGTTGGCCAGGGCTCAGTGAATCCCTGCTAGACTGAGGACAGTGGTAGGTGTGAGCAGCACCCAGTCCGTAGATATGTGGGTGGCGGGCGGGCAGATGGATGAGAAGTCTCTTCTGAGATAATGCCACATAATTCTTCCATTTTATATCCTACTTAGTGATACTTCACACTTGATAATCTCTTTAAGAAGGCCAGGCTAATGTGACCTGTTTAGCAAAGAAAGTACTTGGCTGTTGTATTTGTGGACTGTATGACCTCTTAACCCCAGGAAGCTGACAACAGATTGGAATCCACACTTAGAGTGAAGTGCACAAGCCTTGACTTGTAAGTAGAGTTCACTATCCCGTTGAGCTGGTGTCATACAGTACATTTGTGCTACGGTTTGTTGTTGTGTAATCACTGAGCAAATTGAAAGTTAAGCATTAAAACGGACACAGGTCCACCTGACAAAAACCATCTTGTTCTGGGCTTCAGATGTATATACACCAATTTAGCTAACCAATGATATTTTTGTATATTGCATTACTGAGTTTTGACAATAGATATCCAGGTTTTGCCCCAAATTTGGCTCAATCAAGCATGTGAAAATTCTTCTTTCTACCAATGAAATCCATGACACTGATGTGAAATAGGGCTGCAGTAACCCACGCACCACTAAAGCACAAGATCCGAGTTTCAAAATAAACACATAAAATGCTCCTACAAATTTAGCGTGGTCTGTTTAGTTTCCAGATGAGGTAGTGCTAGCTTGCTTATTCAATCATGCAGTTGTATTTCGTTATTGAATTTAAAATATTCACAAGGTCCTGTATCTTGGTGAGACATGCACTCACCTCTTTCCTGAAGCCGTCTCTCTGGTTTTCACGCTCCATCTCAAACACCTCTCTTAGCCTTCCTTAGTTTTAAAGATTTTATGCATTCAAATTGGTACATTTTTCTTTTTTTGTTATTTCATTTTCTTTTTAAAATTTGTAAAAGTTAACACTATACTTACAAACCCACTCATTTAAATCAGTTGTTTACTGTACTTTATTACCATTGGAGTAAAATGACAAAGTAGTACTTCTTCAAATGTAACTATTTAGAGAACAAGGCTGTAAAACATCTATATGTAAGTATTGTTACCTTAAATTGTAACCATCTGCCCTATAGGTGTTATCAGTGAACCAAAATGCATTGCATTCCACTTTGTCCTTCATGTTTCGCTTGACCGGGTCAAAGCAGTAAAAAGAGAACATTTTCATTTCAGTGTAAATAAAAGCCCACCGTGGCACCAGTGCTGCTGCTTCATCTATTTCCTGAGACTTGGCAAACCTGCTCAGCAGCGGCCACTCTGTACATTACAAAACCCATTTCCACTTGAGAAACACAAATAATGTCTTTCTGACTAATCAAACGTGTTAGAGTATTCAATATGTGAATACAAATTATTATTTTTATAGAGGTTATTTTGCCATAGTATGCCATTCCATTACAGGAACCTTCCATTTTATTTGGCATTAACATCAAGGTCCCAAATTGAATAGATATGCAATCCCCACTACTGCTATAAAATAACCAGTTAGGTGTAAATACAGATAGTGTGGCTGAACCGCACATATCTAAGTTTGACCAAAAGATCCTGATGAATTCACAACACACTGAAATCTTCCAAACCTACTGTATATGTGCCTTCACCTACAAACACAACCCTTACAACATCACTTTCAGTAGTGCCTTAACCTACAAACACAACCCATACAACATCACTTTCAGTAGTGCCTTAACCTACAAACACAACCCATACAACATCACTTTCAGTAGTGCCTTCACCTGTTCCTCAATCAAACATTTTTAAAGGAACTTGCGGCACGCAGTGCAGTAGCAGTGCATTGGTTTGGAAATACTTTAGTGTACAGGTATTTCTGTTAGGTTTGCACTGTATTTTTATGTGAATTCTTGCAAGGAACTGCATTTTCACAGCACGCTTCCTCAAGTCTTGTCAGCTTAGTTTTCTCCCAGTGTGCCAGAGCCCCTGTTTAAATATTCCTGTGCTGTGTTTGTTAGACAGAAGTGACGTCTGGTTCATTTTAGATGCAGTAGTTGCTGCTGCTGGGATAATCCTGGAGAAGTGTTACAAGCAGTGGCAGGTGTTAGTTGGTGCTGATTTTCTCAGATCTCTTTTTGATTTACTTTTTGTTCAGCTTTTCAGAATTGAATCCCTGTACTAGTGCTCTTTTGGTCCAGTTCCCCTCTCTGGCAAATGTGATAAGTCCTGTATATACAAAACAATTCGTTTTTGACCATTTATGCATTTTAAATGTGATGACATTTCAAGCTGAAGATTTTCCTGTGTGAAGTGAAGGGGTTTCAGCCTCTTCTGATCAACAGCTCCAGTATCTATCTTCATTCCTCTGTTAGAGTTGCGCTTCCTTCCTTTTACTTTGTGTGTATCCCCTTCCAGAAAGATTTACAGCGTGCAAGATCTTGAAAATACGCTATTGGGGGGCGAAACAGAAGTGTGAAATATCTGTCTGAACACCTAGCTGAATAACTGCCTCTGAAAGGATTTGGTTATCTGCTGTACAGATTTAGTTGTAATTTACTCTTAGTACTGCTCTGTCTGCTGTGATAATGCCAGGCTCTGAATTGCAGGCTGGAGAACTGTTGTGTTTAAACTGGAGACCTACCAATTGTTTTGACGTTTCTTGCCAAGCCTGCCTGCCTATGTTTGCCCATAGTCTGTGCTGTGTTGCCTTCTGCCCACTCAGTTTTATAATACAAAAGGAGTGTTCAAGAGAAATTGGGGAGGGGTGCTGTGATTGGGTTTCATGTATTATTATTATTATTATTATTATTATTATTATTATTATTATTATTATTAAAGTATGCTGAGATGCTTGAAAAGTTAATTTTGTAAGCTGTATTTGTGAGGTTGCTGTGTGTGTGTGTGTGCGCTTACAGGCACACTGAAGAACCAGGGAGAGCTGCTGAGAGCTGGAGCTCCTGTACAGGCGCTGACTGCTGGTGGGCGGAATCTCCTCTTGGAGAATCTGCTCCAGCATGCAGCGACTTCCACGTGTCCTAATTCTCTAACTACCCAGGGAGACATGACAGGGAATCAGCGCTTTCTGGGCCGCAAGGGAAGTCAGTGAGGCAATTAAGAGTACAGTAGATAAAGAAAAGGCAGCTAGAGATATATGGTAGGAGGGAGAGAGAGAGAGAGAGAGAGAGAGAGAGAGAGAGAGAGAGAGAGAGAGAGAGATTTTAATTGCTTTGGCAACACTGCTAATTTTTAGTCATGTCAATAAAGCTCCATTGAATTGATTCACAATAATAGTGTTTGGTTGCAAAAAAGACTGTAGTTGACAGATCGGTTGAATACAGAAATAGTTACAGTAAACAGAAGTTTCTAGGCAGACAGTAAAAACAACTCAACCTGATAACGTTTACATCTCTTGCTATACCTTTTAGAACCAGGTATTCAATTGTGCTGAAATTTGGTATGGACATTCCTTAGCACAATTCTTCCAAGATGCTGTTCCACCTCCTGTGGAGGTAGTTCACAGTGCCCTCATTTTTCATGGAATTAATTGTATCCTAGGGGGGTGGGAGGGTTGACAGTTCACTGCAGTGGTCTGGAATTTCTGAACAGAGTGATAACAGGAGACACATTGTTTTGGATAGGAAGGTTTTGATTAACGTTGGGAAGTAGTGATACTTTGTTTTCTATTGAAAGTGAAGGAGATGCATGTTTTTTGATGTGAGCAACGATGCTCTGTTTTGGTCCCGAGCTGCTGTTTGGATTGTGTTTATTTGGTTCAGTGCTGCTGTTCTTCATTTGTGATTCACTTTGTCTTTACACTGAAGACTTACTACTGTCTGTTTCAATTAGCAGGGATAACACCACACACTGCACAGCTTGGCTGGGGTTCTTATTGAGGAAACTCTGTGGTCCCTGTCACGTCTGTACACCACTTTAATTCTCTTGTATAATAATAATAATAATAATAATAATAATCCTATAACATTAAGCTTCAATACAGGTGATATATAAATTCAAGGTTATGCTTACCCTCTACAGAGAAATATTTCTTCAGAAAGAGACCTTCAAAAAAAAGAGAAAAGCTGGTTCTATCGAAGAGCCATGTGCTTTAGCAGCATAGGCCTAACAATCAAAAGGAGACAGGACCTTCTACAAGAAAGAAGGATCTTGAGGATCACTTGTGACATCACACTTGACCGGAGTGTCTGGGGACCTCTGTGTCTGGCATTCTTCCATAGGAATGGAATGATGTTGATTTAAAGGTTTCCTATCAGTCTGGAATGTGTCAGGAATTGCTATAAATCCAGTAGAGAGCTGTATAATTACCTTTGAATAACTTTAACAGACAGAATAATCATATTTTAGCTGTTAAATCTCTGCTGCTGCTCACACAAAAATAGCTGGTGAATAACAGTTCTCAGAGTATGGTATGGGTCTTTAATGCAATCATTTTGAACACTGGACTACGCAGGACAGATACTTGACTCTACCTGTGCCTTCCTAAACATTTTTACAGGTGTTTTGTTTTTTTTTTAAACCGCTTTATTTTCTAAAAATAAAAACAAACAGACAGTAGCTTTGAATACCTTAATTTATATAAAAAATAAAAAAAAATCTGGGAAGGACAGTCTTTTTAATAACCTTTTATGTTGTGCGACAGAACATATTAAACAAATTAAATTCACACATAGAGCTCATCCGATAATTAATATGCAGAGATATTTTGTATGTACACTACTGTACGTGGGTTTAATGTTTCATTATACTTGGTTTGTTTTAGGGCAGAGTTTGGGCTATGGCTTTGTGAACTACATCGATCCAAAGGATGCAGAGAAAGCCATTAACACATTAAACGGACTTAGACTTCAAACTAAAACTATTAAGGTAAGAGAAAATGACCCTGCACCAGTGATACTCATATAATTATTGTTCTCTTTTACGATATCTAGTTATTAGATTATGCAGCAGCACAATTGAATGATAAAATAAGTTAAATCTTGTTTTATCGTGATGTCAAATTTTAGCAAAAACTATCATTATAATAATTAATTATCTTAAATTACATTTGAACTCTCATTAATTCTGAGTCGTTTTCTCTGAACAACTCTAACAAAGGAGAGGGGAGACTGAATTATAATAATGTTCCCCTTGCATATTAAAATTACATGGAACTTACTTAGTTTTGTTTTGTGGACAAATCATTCTAAGCAGGTTGAGTCATAGGAGAAACTAAAGTAAAACCCCTTTGGTTTCATTAGCAGCAGTTAACAGGAGATCAGGGGGTTAGCAGTTGTCTCCTACGCAGCACCTTGAGCTGGCAGCCCAATTTTCAGTCTGTCTTCCTGTAAAGTGCCTCCTTAAAAATGCATGCTGGAGGTGTGAACAGAGAGGACTGTAGTGTGGAAAACAGGAGACACAGGCAAGGTGTTGATTAGAGACATCTGGAACTGTGAGAGAAATAGAACAAATAATCTCAAGGACCCCTCCCCCTCTCTTTTATCACATTAACTTGTTTAAATGGGGGTGCTCCTGTGACTGTCTCTATCATACCTTCAGAGTCGGAATACAAACTTTAATCAGCCATCCTGCTGCAAGAATGTACAGCTAGAGGGTGGTGATAAAGTCACTGGATTGTTTTGTGCTGCTGCATTAGAAAAAACTACACCACTAACCAAATTGAAGGGTGCCACCTGTCAGTGTACAAATGCAGCACTTTTTTATATTTACTGTTTACTGGTATTAAGCCAATGACACACTGTGGAAGGATAGCAAGGCTAGCAGCAGGAATAAAAAATAATAATAAACAAAACAAACAGCAGCAAAGCTCAAGACATACGCCTACAAGAGAGGGCCTAGAAATTTTCCTCTCTTCTAACATGACTTACATGCCACTCACCTGTTGTATTGTGTAACCTATTTTTCAATGTCTGCAGTCCTGCAATGCAATGCGCTGTCCATGGTGCTAGTCTCTGTGAGTCTGAGGTGTTATACTGGAAAAGTTGTCTGTTTCATAGGGACTGTTTTATCCCAAAACAGCTACACTAAATCATTTAGTGGGAAAAAACAACACTATATATATTTATTCATTTTTTTTCCCCCAGAGTAATGTAGTGTAAGTAACAACTCTAGACACTCCAACACAACACCAGTTACTGAGTTACTATGTTGTTAGCCTGCAAGTGCTACAGCTTGCAATTTTTACTATAGTAGTTTTTTAATAGTGCAGTTTTACAGTGGGGAACATTTATTTTCATTCTCAGCTTCCCTACAAGCTGCTGTTTCTAATGTGCGCTTTGTTTTGTTTGGGGTTTTTTTGCCCAGGTGTCCTACGCCCGGCCCAGCTCAGCCTCTATCCGTGATGCTAACCTGTACGTCAGCGGCCTTCCCAAAACCATGAGTCAGAAGGAGCTGGAGCAGCTGTTCTCCCAGTACGGACGCATCATCACATCACGCATCCTGGTGGACCAGGTCACAGGTATCCATGGGGGCAGCTGTCCTCCTCTGTAATAAAACAGTTATCCTGAGTGTGCATGTCGTCTCCAGAGGAAACCTTCCTCCCGCTAGGAATTATAATGGCATTCCCACCAAACTTTCAAACCCCCCCACCTCACCTTGACATTAGACATCCCGTTGATCTGTTAGCACAAGCATTGGAAATGAGGTATAACATACTAAATGGACAGATAGTAAGGCAGAGGGCTTTAACCGTCATTGCTTCTGGTCTGTATGTGCAGATTCTTGCCTGTGCTGGATTCTGTTTTAAACACCTGTCAATTCTTAGTCTCTGAAGCATTATAAAAGAATGGAAAAAAAGGATCAAAAGGAGATGAGTTTAACTTTTAAAAATGTATTTAACATGCAAGTGTGTAATGAATTTCCAGCTCTGTTGGCACAGCTGCTTTAAAGACTAAAAATTAGGTACGGCAGCGCTCTCATCTAAGTGGAAAGTGGGCTTTCATGAGCAGCCTCTTCTATCCAAATCTTTAGAAATTTCCCCAAGGAAGATTTTAATTAAAAATGTTCAGGAGGTGTGTGTAGTGGCCATGCTAAACCATTGATTTTTATCTTCTGTCCTTTGTACTTCTGTCAGTTTATTAGTAAACCACCTCTTCGTGACTGTGTGTGCGCGTGCGTGTGTGGTACAGCATTCTTCATACTATGCGGCCAAGAATTCTAAATGTACTTTTAAGAACAAAGTACTGACTATTTTGAGATTTACCAATCCTCTTGGTATACGTGAAGTTAACGTATTCACAAAATATTTTAGCCTTGGGGTGGGAGAAAAAGGGCACAGACTTAGCTGCTCCTACCTTTTCTTCCTCAGCAGGGGGTAAATGCCCAGCAAAAACAAAGCTGCTTTGAAAGGGCCTGCCAAACAAAAGATGCCAAATTAATTCATTAAGAAGCCGCAGTTTAACACTTTAATGTAGGTACGTTCGTGGGCTGCTGTCATCGGCCTCCTGATCGGCGATAAAAATATAACCCATATTATTTGCAATACGTACTGTAGCGTAAATGTTTATCTTACAATTTTAAAATGTTTGAAACAGGTTCTACTTGCTATCCTGTGGGTCTTCTGGAGAGTGAATCCTCACAAATGTTTTTGGTCACTGTAAACTTTTGCATATCGAGTTTTTTGCTTGTTAGTTACATAGTGGCACGTTTTATTTTATTTACAGTTTTAGCTTATCTAAGGTATCATGCGGATCCTTGCCTACGGTGCTGAAATGGTTAAGTAACGTTTCTCCCTTTTGTTTTGGCCTGCTGGCCCCTCAGGTGCCTCCCGGGGCGTGGGGTTTATCCGCTTTGATAAGAGGATAGAGGCAGAGGAGGCCATCAAGGGGCTGAATGGACAGAAACCCTCGGGCACCGCCGAACCAATCACTGTCAAGTTCGCCAACAACCCCAGCCAGAAAACCAGCCAGGCCCTCCTCTCCCAGCTCTACCAGTCCCCAAACCGACGGTACCCTGGCCCCCTGCACCATCAGGCCCAGAGATTCAGGTAAATACACCCTGCAGTGGCAACATGGCAAGTGTGTGTCAGTAAGTCTGGACAAGTGTGGGTTTGCAGAAAGATGTGGGTTTTAGGGAGTAGGATCAAGCACTATGTGTGTTTTGATTTGGTTATAGTTGTGTTGTGTTGTTCCTTCTCAGTACTGGACCTCTGTAAATGTCTGAGTGAGTGGGATGGGCTTCAGTAGCTGTAGCAACTGTGTTTCTATCTCTTCAAAGGGAATGTTGTTGTCTACACAACATTACAAATCCTGATATCCACTTGCTGTACTCCACCCCCATCCCTCACATACTGTATATTGTTCATCAATACCTGCAAGTCGGTTTTGTTGGGTTTTAATTTTCAAAGTAATTGCATTGTTTCACACACACACACACACACACACATATATATATATATATATATATAGAGAGAGAGAGAGAGAGAGAGAGAGAGAGAGAGAGATATGTGCATTTATTCATTAATCTGCACAAAATGCTGTTTTTTTTTTTAAAAGTGCTGTAGACATAGGCGGCACTTGAGTTTTTTCCCCCTTTATTTATTGAACCCAATGATGTACAGTAAGATACACACACACATATCTTATACGCACCGTCTATGACTATACAACTCCACATATATATGGATCTATATTCTTAACTGGCTGTTTCCAAGTTTGCCATTTCAGCCGCCCTCCTCATACTGTATGTGTAAATGAATAGATTGAATATCGTTCAGTCTGCATTGAAAAAACATGAAGGGATATTCAGAGATGTGTATACAGGCATTCCTCAACACTTTCAACTCCTTTCCAGTGTGCCTGCATGATCACACTGTAAAATGACACTGTATAGAGGAGGGTGGAGGTTAGAACCCCCATTCCTGACAGCCTGTTTATTACCTGACACCTCCCACGATGTCCTTTTTGCATTAAAAGTACTTTGGGGATTTGTAACGTCTCTGGCTATCCCTTCATTGTTTGGAGCAGTGTACACTGTAATGTCGTCTAAATGCTTTCACAGGTAACTGTTAATATGACTGAATAAACCCAGCCAGGTAGGAAATAAATGTATTAACAAAGCTGGTTTTATTGTAAAGAAGATGCCTTGTGCTGCCTTTCCTCCAGCAGCAATTAACAGTTTACTCAAAGCAGGTTGTTAAGGCTGTGCCCGGTTCATTGGGTAATTGCCACCTTAATAGTTCTCCAATGAGAAATTCACAGCCATTGTTCCAACAATTTTTGCCCTTCAGTCTCCACTGTGTGCGATAAAGCTTGTAGCTGTCCTTTTGCAGATTGTGCAATCCCTTGTCTATAACATTACAATGGCCAGTTTATAACAGACAAAAGAAGGTTATTGAAAAGCTAAACATACCCATAGCAAATAGAAAGATTTTGCTCAGCTGGTTTGGCACATGAATCATTTTCAATGTATTGCACAACACTGCTGCTGCATATTAACTGCTGTATGCAGTTTTCACTGTGATATATTTCCTTCAGTTGACAAAAAAATAAGTGACTGCTGGAATGGGAAGCATAATATTCAGACCCATCATTGTATCCCTCAATGGATACCACAGGGGACACTCGAATATGTATTCTGCCAGTATAAAGTAACATCTGTTTAAGAAAAGTCTCAAATAGTCTCCAGAGGGGAACACAGATACAGTATTATACATTGGCGCCAAAAAACAAACCCCCCCTCCTATTATAATAATTTAAAAAAACAACAGTATAATCAGAGATGTATATCCGTAAACACATTTCAGTATCAAACTACTGTATGCTACATACAGGATCCTTTCATCTCATCATCATATTGGAGATATAATGAACAGATTGTGTTTGTACAAGCTGCTTGGTTTGTTGCAGGCATATCTTCACAGACTGGTGCCGCTTTATTGTAATAATGGCCATTTTCTGAATGTTTAGTTTTTTCTTCTGAATAAGGCAAAGCTTTAGCATTAGTTCCATTGAGCGAGTCTGCCATCTGCAAGGCATTAACCCCAGACCCTCCTTCTCTTCACAGGCTGGACAATTTGCTTAATATGGCCTATGGCGTAAAGAGGTAATTAAAACTTCACCACTTGCCAGATGTCCATGTTGCTGAACAATTATTTCTGTCCTTTTTTATTTTCAAAGTCATTTACATTTGATTAATTTCAAAGTTATTTTTTTCTTTTTTTTTTTTTTAAACCACCAAATGCTCATTCATTTTTCCAGAGTTCTGTTCTTTTGGTTGTTTAATTCAACATCGAGGGGGGGGGGGGGGGGGGGGGGGGGGGGGGGTTAATTTTTACTTGCTTATTTGTTTGCTTTATTTGTCTTTAGTATCTCTTATTTGCAGGTGTCCCCCATTAGATTCAGGTGCACCAGCCCATTTCTCCCTTGTTATTTAGTTCCTCCCTTGGGGTCCTCACAGCTTCTTAGTGATTGGTACTATAGCACATTTAACATTCATTGAACTAATCATTTATCCAGTCAAAAATACTTGCATAGTGGATTGGTAAGTGGACAGTATAAATGTATTCAATAAATTAAAATCAGCATTATTATTACAAGTGGTTATAATGAATAATCTCGGAAACACTCAAAATAAGTGACGTTGAGATCTACAGTGATCAAAGAAAAGTCAGTCAAACGCCTACACTTTAAAAAATATTATAAAAAAAAAAAAAACAATTGATTTGGTATCTACAAAGTTATTTGATTTAAAATTTAGATATTGCTTTTTCTTCTCACAAACAGTAATCTTTACCGCTCTCTTATTTCTTTAAGATTAGCTGGTTCTAGCTTGCTGTGCACCTTCCTGTGCAGGCCAGTGTGTGTTTAATTGTCTATATCAGGGGTGACAAACTCAGTTCCTGGAGGGCCGCAGTGTCTTCTGGATTTCATTCCACCCAACCTCTCAGTTACTTAATTAGTCTAATTATTTGATTAATTGGAGAAATTGAACACTTCTCTCTGGGCCTCAAAATGTGTATTGTATCTTGAAGTGCATTTTGTAAACCATCAACTGTAAAAGACCTTGTAAAATAGTAAATATGTCCAATTCAACAAATAATGAGATCAACTATGTTCATTGAGAGCTTAAGCTGGAATGAAAACCAGAAGACCCTGCAGCCCTCGAGGGCTGGAGTGTGACACCCCTGGTCTATATGGACAGGGTTTCCACTGTAGTTCAGACACTCTTACTGTGCGACCTCAGGGGCAACTAGAGGTGGAGAAAAGCTGATCCAAATAAAATGGGTTGTTTTAATAAAGCTAAACGTCTGAAGGCACAAGCCTTCTGCCTACATCTGCATTGCAAACTTGTTTTTAAACAATATCAACACTGGAGGCCTGGGTTTGACTCTAGCTCAACTTTTAGGTGAAATGATGGTCTCAAACTAAACACCAGTGGAGAGTAGTCGACATTTGAACAAAAAAAAAGAACACGAAATAAAGATTACTTTAAATACAATTGCACTCACCTCCATGCAGATATGAGGCTGGTTGATTAACAGCATGACCATTCATTAAACAGAGAGCCTGGCTTTGGGAGAGGGAGGCATAAGCATTGGCTCACACAGGAGGAGTCTGTGGACGGTTATCCAATGTTCATAGTGCTGTGTAAATGGGAATGATGCTACTGAGACAGCTGCAATAAAGCAGAAACTTAATTTAAACCAATTGTAATAATCTCAAACCCCCAGAGCCAGACTGCCACAGCACACACAGTTATACAGTACAAAGTGAATTCCAATACTATATAGCAATGGAAACTAAGCACTACAACGGTTTACGTTTTAAGTGGAAATTTCCTTTAAGCAGATTGTAATTAGGACGAGTCAACTGTGTGTGAAAACCGATTTTAAAAAAAGAGTGGGATCAGCCACTAGAAAAAGTGGTTATTGAAGAAGTAAAAGTTTTAATTCCCCCAGTTTCTTTTTTATTAGAAAAGGAGAAGCTTGCCTCCTCCTGATTTTGTGCTTTTGGTAATGTCTCATTTAATGCCATACAAGCTATAAAATTGAAGTTGTGGTTAAGGGGACTTAATAAAAAATACTCTGAAGAGTGCATGGAGCTTCGGAAAGTGCACACACTCCCACGCTAACCCCATGAGCTCCATGCAGACTCCTTTCCATGCTTTAAGAAATCAACCCTGGACAATGCATTAGATTCATTATGCATTCTCTCCAAATGCTAGCTCAGTAACATTACCAATTTGATTTATATTTTTGCAAAACGAAATATTGCACATTTTGCAGGAAATGCAAGGAGGAGACCCCCAGTATAGAAGATATATTTAACAGAGAAAATCCATTATGGATATGGACAAAAACAGTACATTTCCTAAATACAAATTAATAGGATTAATAGATTTTATTTTGGACATTGAAGAAATGTTGTTATTATAATCCAGGTTTAAACTGCTTATAAACATTTTATACAGGTACATTTTATTACAGATAAATAATCAATTACTTTGATAGCCCTGGCAGCTCCCACAGGCTGTAAGAAAATAATTTTCCAGCTGAGCAAAACAATTTAAAACCGCTGTTGAACAGCTGCACATGTGACACAAATGTTACATCAGATACCTAATCTAGCAACCTACCTCTGCAGTGGCAGGGTGAACAGTGGGAGTCAGCTGGGATGTTGCCCAGTGTTTCCTGTTCAGTTACATGCGCAAACACATTCTTGTTGGCCGCTAGTCTCATTTATCCCTGAATTAGAAGCAATCATTTTCATCTCCCAGGTAGCACAAACACCCTTGATAGGAAGTGGTCTACTGACCCACTACAATGCGAGAAATATTGTAACTCGGGCACTAGGTTCTGCACCTACTTGTCTGTGAAGCACGATAATCTATCCTTGCTGCACACTGTAGATCGGTGGTCTCCAACCCTGGTCCTGGAGATCTACTGGGGCTTCTAGTTTTTGTTTCAACCAATCTCTGTTACATAACTGAACCAATTATTGGCTTAATTAGTCAAGATTAGCAGGTGTTCCAGATCTTTAGCCACTGATGATATAAAGACACCTATAAAACCTGCTGGATAGGGACTCTCCAGGACCAGGGTTGGAGACCCTTGCTATAGATGAATCATGAAACATTGGTTGCATTCTATAAGACCTGAGTAAAATCCTGGTTGCACAGGGAAGTATAGGGAAATTATCAGAGTGATTTCTATATACTACAGTGAAAATGTGGTATTAGCAGTACCCCACTCCCAGGTCTAGTTTAACAAAACGAGGTCTGTCAATGATGACCTGGTGTCGGGCGCAGAGCCCCTCCAGATCACACCTAAACTCCCCTCTCTCTTTTCTCCCCTCCCGTCTACAGGTTCTCTCCCATCACCATCGACAGCATGACCAGCCTGGTGGGCATGAACATCCCCGGGCACACCGGGACTGGCTGGTGCATCTTCGTCTACAACCTGTCTCCAGACTCGGACGAGAGTGTGCTGTGGCAGCTCTTTGGGCCCTTTGGAGCGGTCAACAACGTCAAGGTCATCCGCGACTTCAACACCAACAAGTGCAAAGGCTTCGGCTTCGTTACCATGACGAACTACGACGAGGCGGCCATGGCCATCGCCAGCCTGAACGGCTACCGTCTGGGTGACCGAGTCCTCCAAGTCTCTTTCAAAACCAGCAAGACCCACAAATCCTGAACCCCACAACACAGCAACTCCACACAGGAAAAACAAAAGAACTGGGAATGGCTTATAATATAACTTTGGATTTATAAGCCAATGTTGCCTAAGTATTAAAAGAAAAATTATAATTTGGAAGGATTTATTTTTTTTTTTTTAATGTACACAGTAGCAAAACCGGTCCCCCTAATTCAAAGACAGGAATGTCTTTTCTTAAGATTTGCGTTTTGTTCTAGACTTTGTGGGTATTCTTCCTACCTGGGTTGGCTGTCTTCTGATAACCAACTTTCTTGAAAGAGGGAGGGGAAGGGGGGGGTCTTTTTAAAAAAATTGACCGTTCATTTAATTTATTGTTGTTCTTTGTTTGTTTTTTTAAGGGTGGTAGAAATTGGTAAACTATCCCATTTTAAAGTTGAAGGGATGACACAACAAATGTTTCCTTTGTTTAAAAAAAAAAAGCAGGAAAAAAAACGTTCATTTTTCTTTTGTGTTGCGAAAAAAAAACACATGTCTTTCCTCACTTGGGGTGGGGAAAGGGAGAGGGGTGGGGTTCAGTTTCCTGATCTGATGACGTACAGAACGATTTTAAAAACACTGTTGCCAAAGAGAAGATCTCTTTGCTTGAAAATGGGTTTCGAAAAAAAAAAAAAAAAAAAATTTTTATAAATAAAAAATAATAATTATTGAAAAATTTTTACAAGAATCTGGATTTGAAAAAAAATAAAATACTATTTTGACTGGCTAATGTAGGGGGAAAGAAATTGCCAGCTTGTCTTGTGCATTCTGCAATGGTACTTTTTAACATCAAGGTCGTGCGTTTTTGGAAAAATCGGATTGCCGATTTTGTTTTGTAGACGGAAGGTTTTATCAAGTGCAAATAAAAAATGCGGGCAGGTGATCTTCATAACTTTTCATAGAATGTAATTATAAAAAAAAAAAAATATATATATATATATATATAGATATAGATATATAGATATAAAAAGGGAAAATGAGAAGGGTTTTCCTAGCCCAAGCAGTTCCCCAATCCAGAACCCTAAAGCAAGGAGATGCATTGTCAACGGATTTTCTTTGTCATCAGTATATGGGATATCAGTAATAAATATGTTAATTAAGAACTTTTTTTCTTGTTTCAATTCCTTAATATAAAAAAAAATAATAATAGTAATAAAACCTTCCTTTTAGTTTTCAGCGGTAGGTGCTATATTATATAACATGATTTACATATCTTAAATATTCAAGTTCGTTGTTCTATGTGTTGTTTAGAGGTACTTCGATGTTCACATTGAATTGAGCTGCTGTTGTTTTCATTTTTATTATTCGACTTGTAGCCCCCTGGCCTTTTCTTTTCTCAAAGTACTGCAAAAGTTGAAAGGCAGAATAAAAGGGGCATGTTAGTGTCACTTTAACGAGTTTTCTTTGGCGTGCTGACTTTAAGTTTAAGCGTTGATTGTGATGCGTTTGGTCAGAAGCAAATAATTAGCTAGTTTTGTTAGTCTAGTATTTGTTTACTCAAAAAGGAGCTTCTAGAAAAGATGCAGCTGTGTCTTTATTTGTTGTGTACGAATAAATATATATAGTCTCATTTTTTAATATATATATATATATATATTTAAAATAAGTCACTGGTTTTATGTTTTAGCTTGTCTTTTCATATGAAAACTTTAAAAGTGATTATTAAGTTAGAACACTCGTGAGCAAATCTCGTTTAATATGTTGTCACGTCGCTTGTGAATATGTTTGGGGTTTATATTTCCTACCGCCGCGGAAGAACCCGAATAAAGCTATTGATTTATAGATTGATTGATTTATTTTATTTATTTTTTCTGTTGTCTGTGTTTAGCGTGATTCTGGTATGGGAGGGGGGGATGTTTACGAGCTAAAGGGAACAAATCGACTGGAGGGGGAGGTCTCCCTTTAGTCCAGTGCACTGAAAACTTTTAGTACGTTTGTGCTTTGTACCAATATAACAAAATAAACATTTAAAACAACAAAAAAATAAAAGGTGGAGAGGGTTGGTGGCACTCTTCCCTGGTTACTAGAAGATGTTACTCGCTATGCATAACCTAGTTGATAGTTGAATTTGCTATTGCTTTTTTGTCTTGTTGAAATCTTTAAATCTTTTTCAATAAAGTTTAGTCTTACTAGAATGTTAACAGTTGTTCTGGTTCAGTATAACCTGTGCTGAGTTTGTGTATTTTAAAGCCAATCCTCTCTTCCTCTTCCCCTTCACACCACACTTAAGCTCACAAAACATCTTGAAGAGAAGGAAACTCATTTGGTTACATACCAGTTTTCATCCTTTTTCGATGTAGCGGACAGACAAGTTTTCAAAGTTGTTTAAAAGTGCTGTTAATGGTGTTGCAGTCCAGTTTAAATTACATTTAAAAAATCAGTGTGTGTATTAAAGCACATAAAACAAATCAGGATAACAATACACTGGAACGGAACCTCTTTTTTATATTTAAACAATGGATATACTTGTCAGTAAGTAGAAATTGGGATTCGGAAATGTGAGTTTAGGATTTGTATTTTGAGCCCTTTATCCCAGGTGAATATTGAAATGTTGGATATTATTTTGTTTAATAGTCACCAGACCAGGAGCTCCTAGGAAGCTGTTGTGGCTCCTGCAGCAAATGGAACAATCTGAACCCCACTGTTCGTCCCCTGTAACAAACTGTAACCCATCTTATCTAACGCTGTTTGGGCACTCTTAATAGACACAGAGCTGCTTGTGTCAAGCCTCTTCAGTGAAAGTGCATACCTCATAGTGGATAGACCAGTGTATCCATTCTATCCATGCGCCTCTGTGTGTAGATCACTAATAAATGCTTTGAAATATTTGGGACTGCATCACGTATTAGTAATGCTTTTAAAATGCTACAGTATATTAATATTACAGTGTGGTTCAGGGTTACCCACCTGCAGAATCTGAATCGCTAGTGTTTATGTGTGTGTGTCAGAGGGGTTGGGGGAGGGCGGCTCTTGTCATTTTCATTTTCTTCTGAAATGTGTTTGTTTAATATCTGAGGAACTAGAAAATCTTTCACTGGACCAGACAGGTCTGTCCGACTTGAGTTAATTATTAACCGACTTATTATTAATCTAATTACTGCGATGAATGACTTCATGTTATCCTTGCTAGTTTAGATCATTTCTGAAACTGGAAACAAAAAAAAAAAAAAAAAAAAAAAAAAAAAAAAAAAACCTTGCTGTAAATGTTTTTTCATAAAACTGTTGTGTTTGAATTATTTGTACTTTTGAATGTCGGGACAATAAAATGAAGTGTTGAGAGTTGTGGTGTACTCCTTGTGAGCATATGTCTCTTGCATACACAGTGTCAGGTATCACTACACACACCTCAACTTTACACGTTATCAGCACAAGCATTAATCATCTGTGTAAATGATTAGAACAGACATTCAGATTTATTGATTCTCATTTTTTTTAAAGGATGCACAGGCTAAGGCTATGTTTTTTTTTTTTTTAAATCTATAAAAATGGAGAGATACAAGCCATGTACCCCCAAAAAAACAAAGTAATAACTATAAAAAAAAACTGCAAACACCAGCAATCGGGACATGTACTCAGCGATTGTTTAGCTTCTACAGTGCACAGTGTTACTGTAATTCACATTTTCAATGTCTGTCTCTCGGTCTGGACAGTACTCCTCTTTTAAAATTGTAGTGGTCTTAAAAGATGAAGGGGCTGCATTTCTTATGGAACTAGTGTTGTTTTCTGCTTCCTCGCCAGATGGAGATCTCATCTGCTAACCACAGAGCTTCTATTACACCACCTTTAGGACAGCAGACTTGAGAAGTAAGAAAGATCAACAACATAATCATGCATCTTCTTCATGTTGCACTTACAGTATTGTGTTCCTGGAAGCATCTTCAAAAGAGCCTGAGAGTGTGTTAATAATAATAATAATAATAATAATAATAATAATAATAATAATAATAAAATGTAGCTATCAGCATTCATGGTGTCATTGTGTTTTAACAGTTAGACAAAAGCAGGTAACTGGACTAGAATAAGGCACTTTGATGAAAAAACTTCCTTTAGGATATCCCACATATGTTAGCAGCAAGGGGAAAGTTCAGAGCCTTTAAAAAGACCTCCAACACGAAATAATCCACGCACATTTACTCCAGTTGGCCTTTTTACCCATGTACAAATTCAGAAACCACGCTAGCTTACACATCATCAATACTCAATAATTATTAACACACACTGAGTGGGCTGGTTATTTCTGTCTGAAACATTGCTTTATTCATTTTTTTAAAATCTGTCTTTTCAAAGGGTGCAAGCAGATTTGCTTTCTGCTTACCTGTGTATGTCTTATTTCTTTCTCATTTCAAAACATGGTGTTGAGTAATTAACTTTGCGAACATTAATGTGCAACGCCCACTTGCCACCATCTGTCACGCTGAATTAAAATATGCAAAGTGCAACTGAGATACTCCATGCTCTGTGCAAGAGGTCCTTGTCTCAGTTCCAGCAAGCCTGCAGTAATCTGCAAACAAACAAACAACAAAATAGAGACTGGGCTCTGAGAATAGCCACAGACAGCAGCAACGACAAACACAATTTCACTGCTTCATGTTATATTGGTTCAAAGACATTTATACAACATACACCTTTAATAATGCAGGCACTGGCACAAAAAATCCAAAATCTGCAGTGTTTCAATCGTTCTTTAGGGATATTTGTCCATTCCTTAGTGATGTTACTGCTGGAAGCACCTGTCAACCGAGCAACTGCAATTTGCCCCTAGCAAGGTTTCTAACTCGGCTGTGTGACTCACTGCAGCATTTCTAAATTATAAAACTCATATGAAAGATCCTATTCACAAAACAAAGGTGGCATGTGAGGGACAGCTCACTTACAAAAGTGCCATATATCACAAGTTTTTCAAAGCTTCCAACCTCTGTATAGCGCTCTACAATACCATAAATATTCTGCGATGAACACATACAGCACATCTTATCACCCCACCCCATTCTGGACAGTGTCCCATCACATGAGCTTGCTAGCTGATCAGAAGACCCTCTCACTCAGAGTGACTCCCTGGTTCTCTCACTCCGCTAGAGCTCCTCATATTTCAGGGCTGGTGGAGGCTGGTTGCTGGCCGCAGGTGTCTGCAGCTCAAACAGATACTCAGAGCGGCTAGGTTCTGCACTGGACAGGACTACATTCTGCTCTCCGCACACCAGCTTTACCTGCATGGACAAAGAAAGAGAGAGGGTGAAGGGGTGATTAACTGAATATATTGCACAGCTAGTGTCACCTACATTTTTTTTTTTAAAGAAACAAAAACAAAACATAACGACCCATCTTCAACGACGCTGTTCAATTAGATTTCCAGACACAAACAAACAAACTGTAGGCTCTGATATAGAATTCAGTAAGAAAAGCTACAGACTGCATTTCTGGAAGAGTGTACTGAACTGGAGCCAAACAAACAACAGGGCAATACTAATAAATCTATTTTCTTTTGTTGTTGTTTTTAATTCATTTCTAAGCGTGCCAATATATTGGTCAGTAGATTCAGTATCAAAGAACGTGGGCCACAAAGTGTAATCTCAAACCTCTTTCAAGGGCTTGGTTTCAAATATTATGCTGGAAATCTCAGTTAAGCAAGATGAAAATGAAACGTGCAGCAATAAAACAAAATGCTTTTTAAAAGACGATTTCATTATATTTTAAAAAATGCATCCCCTCTTTGCAACCAGCTCGATATCAAGACCAGCTCAACATTAAGACCATTCACTTTCTTTCAATTCAGAGATCAACGCTCCATCACTGTTCAGAAATTGCATATATACACTGTTTCCTAATTTAAAAACAGTTTAGCATTTTAAAATGGTCTCAGTCTGAGAATCGTAGTAGGGAGAAGTTAACCCAGAAAGCAGTAAAACAATAACAAAGCAATGTGTCTGTCGGTGCATGTGAGCTGGTATTTCACTGAAGAAACATGCCCCGTGGAGGGTAAAGAGCAGTACCTGCTGCTCCCCTATCACTGTGAAGGGAGGATGAGAAAGAGATGGGGGAGCCTGCTGCTTAAAAACAAGTTACACAAGCCTGACTACAAACTCTCTGCTTCTTATCACAGAACCACGATCCACAGCTAATGTAAACTAAGGGTGGGGGGTGGGGGGGGGGGGCAATTTAAAAATAAAGGCAGAAAACTAAAGCGTCAAGAAGCAATTTTTCCATGAAATTAGATGGATAGCCAACAGGCACACTGTCACTCATGCTTTGAAAACCTCTGAAAAGTATCATGCGCACAGTACAACCGATTTGGTCAATTAGTTGATATTCCAATTTACAGGGAAAAAAATAATAAGCACCACCTGTCTGTTCTTTGAAATTACCCATATTTTTGGGATTGTTCATTATGGAGAATCTAAGGTTGGAACTGTGACCCATATTGGCTGAAATGGACTCGCAGCTTTTGTGTACTTCAGAACACAATGAGTTGCGGTGTGCCATTTTCACAGAGTAGGAGGGGAGTTCCTAAATTTGAAATCGAAAAGATAAAAGGAACGTGGCAGTGAGTCTAAAACCCAGACTAGAACCAGCCAGCCATTCACTGGCTGCCTGGAATCTGAGTGCGTGGCTGAGCTAGTCTTCCAGCTTAGAAGGAAAATGGGTGGTGCGAATAAATTTGTAAAATAATGAACATTCTGCATTTATTGGCCTTCAGTGCCGAGGCTGTTTATTGTTCTACAGGCCCAATCCTGTCCTAAGTGACTGTTTCCACCCCCCAAGAGGCGGGTAAGGATTGTAAATCACCCGATGAAGGAGACTAATTAGGGGATGCTTAAACTGCCCACCCCAAAGAATCCAAAAGGAACACAGCCAATACAAAGGAGCACAATTACAATAAAAAACAGCCCTTGGACAAGCTTGCTGTTCAGTTGCATCACTATGAACAGGTAACAGGTTTTAATGACTCAACTATTGCTTGTAGTTTTGTTTTGTTTCTGGTCTCCAGGAAATAGGGGGGAAATCACAGTTGCAGGTTCAGGGCTTCTTAAACTTTTGAGAATACAGGGCCAGTTTAGAAGGAAAAAAAAAAAAAACTTCTAGTAAAACCATTGCTGGCATTGACACAGATCAACAACTGCAGGGATAATAATAATAATAATAATAATAATAATAATAATAATAATAATAATAATAATAATTTGGGGTATCCCTCATGGTTGTTTGAGAAAATTATCTTTTAATAAAAGTATGTCTACTTGTTACTACACAGACATTGTATTAGCCAGTGCTTTGGCTACCTTGGGCTATGCAGGCCTACCTGTTTTTGTAGTCGAAATCAATTGTCCCTGTCATGTTGTACCGGAGTTGTTTCCTCAGTCCTTGCTGTTGCATTTTTAAATCCTCTTTTTTTTAAATTTATTTGGGTATAGAAGGATTGTAGGAGTGTACTTTGTAGTGGAGTTTGTTTAACAACAAAGCATTGGCTAGCCTGAGCCAGTCCAGGAAGCTGCACAGCCTCCCTCGCCGTGGAGAGTGCATGGAGTACTCGCACAGCAGCACTGCATTTCTAAATTCACTGTCATGGAAGCAGAACACAATAGTGGGGCTAGCCGGTGGAGATGTGACACTTCACTCCAGCACCTCCTCACCTGATTATTCCTCGTCAAACCCAGGCCCTCCGCTCATCTCTGGCAGCTGCAGAGATATGAAATTCAAAATAGGAGCAGCTGCTTGGAAAGAAAGACCAGCCATTTGCCCTAGGCAAACAGAAATGGGGACTAAACTGGGGGGGAGGGGGTGGGATTCAAAAGATGAGATCCATTTCCTGTGGGGGGCTACAGTCAGTCAGCATCGATGAAAAAAGAAAGAAATCAAAGTAGGGAACAGCTGACAGATGGAGCCAGGCAGCCAGCTTCTCTCAACATGGTCCCTGCCATATATCCTTCTCATTCCACATGGACTATATATTCAAGAGAAAACAGTTGAAAAAAAAAAAAATCACTTTGGGGTTGCATTGAGCCAGGTTTGTTATTTTTAAAGAGTCTATGTTCAGCTACTGTGAAAAGCATTATGCTCTTGCACCATAAGTAAGTCCCTGTGTAAATCGCGATTTCACGGGCTGCGCAGAAATCATGAAATTAACCCAATACCACGATTTTTAGAATATTCTTAAGAAATTAAAATAAATCATTTCATAATTATTATTTGTATTTCATACAAAAAAAAATTACATTAACAAAACTGTACAGCTCTGCTGTGTGCCTGCGTATACTATTCACCACACAGTGCTGTGCAGTGATTATGTCATGTGACTATATGCCGTCTAGGCGGGAAATTAAAATACTACACACTGTAAACAAGAAAATGGATGTCTCTATAAAGGCTAAAATGTGTCTGCAGCAAATCATGTAAAGCAGTATCCAGCAGGAGTTTACACAATGATGGAGGTAAGCTCTTCTGTATATCCTGCAACATTACTGTACTTCACTACAGAGACTCGGCTGTTGACAGAAACTTAGATTAACTTACTTATTAAGTATTCACTGAAAGAGAAAGGCAAAAATCCAGAGTAGTACTGCGATTTCTTTACCTGCAAAGAAACAAAAAACGGTGACTTCCATATCCCAAAAGTCCACTGAAAACTGTGAAGCACAAAACACATTAAATTTTGACCTGACAGAGGCATTTGTTTGCACAAATATTCCTCTTGAAAAGTTGGTCAACCAAAAGTTAAGTACATTTTTCCGACTGAGTGTAGAAAATGGTTGAGTGGTTCCTTCACCAGCCCAGCTGAGACATGAATACTTATCTAAAGTTGCCGAGTATCACAAGCAGGAGATTAATGAATTGATAAAACAGTCTGGTTGCTTGTAAGTGATCACTGATGCCCAAGATCACTATGGATTACACACTATATTTGTTTTGTAAGACCTAAATGGTGAACATGCATCACATGTACCTGAACTGAAAGCTGTCTTTGCAGATACACTTTACCCTCAGGCTGTTAATTACAACACTGTTTCACACGCTATTGTAAAGTATTTGAATAATGTTGACGTTGATTTTTATGATGCCAATGCATTTTATCGCTATTTGATGTTTTTAAAAAAAAAACTTAATACTTGTACCAAGGTTATGAAAGTCAAACCCCTAATGATCACTGCAAGTCTCCCCTGATATCTAACAGGATTTCTCCTTCATAACACCCATACCAATAATAACATGAACTATCAGGATCAGTTTCACTGTGTGAAACGGGCAGATTTTATAAACGTATCTTAAAGTGTAACGAGAGAGAGAGAGAGAGAGAGAGAGAGAGAGAGAGAGAGAGAGAGAGAGAGAAAATACAGTTATGTAATAAACTGACTGTTTAACCTGCAAACACCCGACATCTCATTTTACATTCTGTGTAAAATAACTGTTAATTGCTTTTCAAAAGCGCTCCAACAGTTTGCCTGTTTTAGTTCCAGCATTTTCACAGCAGTCTGGGGAACCCTCGCTCTCCTCCTACAGCAACCTGTGCTGGCAGAGTGGCCTGCAGATCCTCCCAGCTTTACCTTGGGGATTGTTTCATTCCACAGCTTCTCGACAAATCTGCATACAATACAAGCCCCCTTGCAGAGTGAACAAGGGCAAGTATAAGATGATACGAGCAAGGGAAAAAAAGTTTGCACAGGATTTGTACACTTTAAGGTCAGCTGAGTTCGACTGTAGCTGGGAGGGAGGGGGAAGCGGTACAAATGTTAGTAGCTTTAAATGTCATTTCAATTGCCTTTTTTGGTGTTTGCAATAATTGAGGGATTGTGGGATATGTGGCTCCTATATGAAGTTATTATCATTTTTCTTTGACCTTGTCTGGACAATCCTAAGTGCCAGAACTGAACAGCTTTCCCCATTCCATTCAAACCATGTGACAATGTGACCTTTAAACTTAGATAGTGCTGCCTACACTCTCTGTCTACATATATATATATATATACTTTGTCACATAATCACATGATTTGAATGGAATGAATAATCCCAGCACTTGGGATACAAGATACAAGACGAAAGCTCAAAGACAGATATAGGCATGTTAAAGGGTTCCACCTGCAGTGTTTATAACAAACACATTACCTGTGCTGCTTCCCATGCTGTCTATATTGCAACAGCATTGTTGCAGGAAGGAGCGTGATCTGGATATACTGCAATCCTTATAAGACTTGTTTTTTTCAACAGGGAGACAGCAAAGGAGAACGTACTGTATTTATTTTAAACTTTGCAGGGTGTTCTGTAACACTAAGAGAAAAGTGATAATATGTGATCAACAGAACTCAGCACTACCCAGAATTGGAGCAAACATCACAAAATAGGACGGAAATGTAAAAAAAATGAAACAATTAAAATGACATGAGGCTCCTTAATCTTTAACGGTTTGTTTCACATAACATAAAAAATAATAATTTCAGCAGGACTCCCAACACCTCTTGGAGGATGGCGTCTTTGGAATCAGACAGGAATGGGTTTCCCTCGATGCACTAGTTCAGTGGCATACTGACTGAATGACCCGGCAACTTGCACAGCAGGGAGTAAAGGTCACTCCTCAAGAGCAGAATGAAAGTGGCAACTCTTCAATGCAGCAACATGTTTCAAAGTCATTTTCATTAATTTGATAACCATTTCCTTTTAAATTGATTCGGCATTTCTCCAGTACTTTAAAATCCCACTGGGGCATGGAATCTTCGTAGTCACGCACAATGAGCTAAGAGCACAGATAGGAAGTTGTAACAGGAGTTATCAAACAGCTTGGAAAAATACAGCAATCTGGTTGGACAAACAAACATTCCAAGCTGTCAGCTAAACCTCAGGGGGTACAAACAAACTGGACTATCAACCAGGTATATAAAAAGCATAGTGCCCGGACGGCTGTCTGTGAAAGAGTGTATTTTAATGTCAAATTAAATTATGTGATTGTGGGACACAGAACTGCCACTTTAAGATCCCCTAATTAGTAAATGCATGACAGTAAATGTTAAGGAGGTGGGGGGGAGGTTGGCTTTATAAAATCCCTGCCAGTTAATTGGGTACCTCCTGTTCCTGCAGGGAGCGGGGATCATTTGGAAATTATTCACACTTGTATCCCACCACCAGGTGGAATTCAGCATGTATGGCTTGCATTGCCTGCTGCAGCGGCTGTTGCTAGGCGACAGATGATCCAACACCGGAGGGCCCTGACATTAGGAAAAGCAAATTGACCACAGGAGAGCTAATCTAGCATGAAAAGCAGCCGGCCAGGCTCACTTCATCGAAAGGGATTGCCTAAAAAGGAAAGATAAAGGATCTGAAATGCCCATGGCTCAGTTTCCCCGAAACTCGAAAAACCTTTCGTTTGTCAGGTTGATCATATCCGTCTATCTATCTCTGTTCCTATACTATTACACCAAGGCTGCAAACTGTTCAATCGTACAAGAAAATCCGAAATGTGCTGGTTTGTGTGGATTTTGCACTGATTTTTAATATTCTTTCAATAACCTGAATGCTATAAATTTAAATCAAGCATACTTTTTAATTCAAAATGTGTATGCATGTTTAAATGATTAACAAACATATTCGCAGAAGGTTTAAATGCTTACTCTATTAAGAACAGATTTACAGCCATTACACACACACTGTACAACACCTTCTGTTCATTATCAAATCACAGGACCAGGAAATAATTGCCATTAATTAGCAAATATTAGTAGTACTCTTAAAACTGCAGTTTCAAAGGCTTGTGTACTGATTCCCAAGACTAATATGTAAAATAAAAACTTAACTGAATGTTGTACTTTAAGTTAGGATTCAATGGTAACCAAAATGTGCCCTGAGGATTATTATTATGAAATGAACAGCTATATAAAAGCACTAGATTTTCAGGACACACTTTTCCATTATTATTCATAAATAAAAATAAATGCAATCAAACTATGTACCCTTATGAGGATGCAAATTTTTACTCCATATAAAGCAATGAAAAAACTGAAAACATTTAAATGACAAATATATTTATTATACGTCCAAAACTACATTTTTCTTTTTTTTTTCAGTATTTCATACATGAAAGGGTTAAACTAAGTGGAGAGCCCTATATTGTGTCCCATATTCTAAATATAAAGACATTCTGCATGATATTATTGGAAAGGGCAAAGGCACTGCCTGTGCACACTCATTGGTGGTCTCATAACACTCTCTGTGCATGAAGACAAACTTGTCATGTGGCCCGAAATCCATTGAAAGCTCCTTCACTTTTCTGCAATAAAAGAAAAAAAACCTACAAAAAAGTGAAATCCTGATTTGCACAAAAAGAAAACATCTGTGGAATTTAAATGAGCAAACGGTCATCCGCCAAGCAGTTAGTATAAATCACACTGGATTGAGAGGTCCTGGGGTTCATGGATAGTCAGAGATGATGAAGCCTAGATGTTTAAACATGCACATCTATGCTGGGAAACTTATTTAATTAAAAATGGTATCCACCATATCACACTCAACAATTACAAACAAAGCACCAATGTCTGTCATCTGCTCCAACCTCTGGACCACACTGCCTCCTAGTCCCTCATCTCTAACCACAAGGCCACACTGCCTCCCAGTCCCTCAGCTCTCACCACTAGGTCACAATGCCTCCCAGTTCACTCAGCTCTAACAACCAGGTCACACTGCCTCCCAGTCCCTCTGCTCTAACCACTAGGCCATGCTGCCTCCCACTCCCCTTAGCAATTTGACATTTTAAATTAAAATGAAATACAAAATAAGTCACAGATATACAGACTCCTGGTGATAGATCACACTGTCTCCCAGTCCAACTCTATACCACCTTCTTGCCAAATGGCTACTAATGGAAACTGATGCCCTTGGCTCTAATCTACAAAAAAAAAAATTGCCTCAAATCCCATTTCTAGAGCACACTGTCTCATATTGTTCTGCTCTATCTGCCAGACCCTGTGGTGGTCCTATTAAGAATCAACAGCTTTCATTTTTCATTTACCAAACGGTGTCAGAGCCTTCATTTAGGGATACAAACGCAATGAAAACGAAGCTAATGAAGAATTCTTGAAGCAGACACAGTGTAATTGAAGAGTCATTTAATTTTATTAAAACACGCACTAATTACGTCTTCATTAATTATTCAGATCAAATCATGTACAAACCGAAACATAACCCCAAACGGGATTCCTGGCTTGAAGCAAAAATAATATTCTTGGGAAAAGCACTGACTTATTCAATGATGACATGAGTTTCCTGCATTCTCATTTTATTCCCTGGCAGATAGCACTGGAGTTGGCATTTCAAAGCAGGCATACAGTTGACACTGGACAGAGCTGACAAGAAAATATGCTTAGTGCTTCTGTAAGGGCAGTCTGTGGAGAAGATAGCAGTGTCACGGAGTGACCCTAAAACCCATCCTCCCTTGTACAAGGTGCGAGCATCTTTTTTGAGTGAAAGGTGTATGCGGCAGAGATGAGTGGCTCTTTGATAGAAACAGTTTAATTTATTTGAGGTTTTCCCAGTGATGACGGGAATGAGATGTATATTGGGAGTCCAGCTAACAAGACTAAAGTTTTTGCAGGTATCAGGCTTTTAAAAACACACCTGTGGTGGCTTTGACAGACTCACTGAGAGCAGAAACTGACCCAAGACTGTGACAGCTACTAGAAGCGGGACGATCTTTGAGATGAACATTTGAGAAACTGCAACAAATATTGCAATGACTGTACTGTGTTTTAAATAATATAAAACCTGTAGAAAGTATTATTAGCAGATCTGTGTCAGGCCAGTGTGAAGGAGTTAATTGCACGGTCAGACTGGCCTGATGAAAGTTCCAAACCTCTCTTATCAGGCAAAAGCATATTTTTTAATTACACTCAGAGCCTCAAAACATTCTGATCCAGCGAGAACAGAATGGTAGACTCTATGAGAAACAATTTAACTGAAATAGGTTTGTGTTTCTAATATAGTAAGAAAAAAAAAAGTATTTGTGAAAGTCTTTAAAAAGAAGACTGTGAGATTTTAAGACATTAAACATAATATAATAACTTTAGAAATGCATGAGGATGTTAGTCTGTATCAATGTAAAGCAGTCCTACGTTTTAATATTCAAGGTTGCATTTGCTGCTATGCAGGTGCCTAATTAAAAATTAACCTCTTGCCTTCTGTGTATATCAGTGGAGTAAAATAAAATGACAATTTATAAGATATTTCTATATTGAAGTATCTGAAATAGAAATACATGTTATAAAATCATTTAAAGTTAAACTGTTGAAAGAACATATTAAAAGTTTATTATAACAGAAGAGTTGATCTCCTTGACATTGCCAATGTTATAAACAAATTGTTAAGACACATTTGAGATAATGTTAAATATACTTTGTACTGGTTTAAGGGAATATTGTAGGATTTTGTATTATACAATATATTATATATATATATATATATATATATATATATATATATATATATATAATATATATATATTTTGAAAAAGTCCATTACAACAGTATAAAATAAGTATTATACAGCCTGTGTAATGGGTGTTCTGGGTAAAGAAAGTGCACTGGCTTGAGGTCACGCTGACCAAAACACACCTGTTAAATGAGCTAGGCTTTCCCTTATTGAAGAGCTGCTGGTGCTGAAGCCTGTAACCTTCGCAGAAGCAGGCATCTGGGGGAACTAAACACAGAGGCTAGGTATTGAAACTTAACAAAAAGAAAAAAGTAACCCATTCCATACATAACAAATGTTTAAAACTAAAAAAGCTATGTTATACCTATTTGATTTTATTTGATTGTGTTGTTACTAAGCATTGAGATTTTAAATAACAAGTATTCTGATCTAATAATACTGACAAAACTCTCTGAAGAGAAATAATGTTTTAAGTATTTTGATCTAATAAGAAACTAAATATTTAAACTAACAAGTGCTTTTGCTTGTTTAAGGCTCTACTGTAACACAAACAGATTGTAAAAGCACAAGTGAGCATTTCATTTAATCAGTTTAAGAATTAATTCAGTTTCTGTCTTCAACTAAACAAAATGTCTTTTAGACATTACAATATCAATTAAACTAAAAAATATAAATGTTTAGTTTATATAAATGTTTTACTGCAATAAAAAACAGAGGAGCTGTTAAGTTTGAATATAAGACAATAAAGTTTAAACTGTATTTAATAACTTTAGTATACTGTGAACTGATTGAAGGAAAATAACAAATTTTGTGACCTCATCCTTATCTGCTTGTAGTAAATTGGTTTTCGCCAACAAAGCGGGAATTTTTGGTGATCAGCAACTTCCATCCAAAGTCCTTTCTATAATGAGTGATCTCGTTAATATTAACAAAAAAAATACCTTTTAGTACCACAATAAGGGAGTATATGGTGTAATGTCCTTTCTCTTCATTATATTATAGAAGCCGAAGCAAGCATTACATTTAAATTAGATATGTTGTCTACAGAATCGGTTCTTATTAGAAAGCTAGAGACTTTATGGGATGATGTTTGTGGCCAAAAATTACTTCATGCAGTGACTTTGGAAAAGTGTTTACAGTAAAGTTTCATATTAATTAAAACACTAGCCCTGGCAAGTAAACAACAAGTTATGCAGGAGAATTTTTAGAAACAGAGAGAGGTCAGGCTTAGTCCAAGCATGGTATAATTAATATGAGGTTATGTTTAACATGTTCATTACAGCCTAAATTTAAAAGAAAATAACTGGACGGGCCATTGTATGCTTAATTGTTTTATTCAATGCTTAAGATAAACCCCTACGGCCTTTGTTCAATATTTTGTCAACACACATTTGCATATGAAGTTAAACTAATCCATTGACAATACACTGAAAAGGTAACATAATATGCTGCTAAGAGGGAATATATTGTAGACTCAGGTTAATATAATCAAACAAAAGCTGATGTTTATATATATATATATATATATATATATATATATATATATATATATATATATATATATATATATATATATATATATATATAACATACATAAACACACAAAAACAGCATCTCTATTAGTACACATATAAAGTTGTATTTATTGTATTATAGCAGGATCCTATGAACTTTGGTTAATCTAAATTTTAGGGAAAGGCGGGGTTAAAAATGAGAACCATGCGATCATGTTCCAATATTTTGAAAATTAGTTATATCAAATTAATTTTGAATGTTTTTATATAACTCCAATTAGTTTTATAAAGGAGTTGACTGGATTCTTCCTTCTAGAATATATCATTAACTCAAAGATAAAAACTGTCAAGGTAGACTGATGATCAGATTTAATAGGAACTCCTGATGTATTCAATGGAGGGAAAATCCTATATAAGCCCACAGCAAGACCCTATTTGATACCATTGAACTGCTGGCAAGCTGACATGGTCCATGCTCTGAAAAACTGATTGCTGTTTGGATGTATTCAGAAGTCTCTGCCATTTGAAGTCAGTTCTAATTTTTCAATATATCCTACACTACACTTCCATATACTGGAAGGTAAGCATATATTTGAATTTATGTCTCATTTATATTGGATGCATTGCTATAAGGTATAGAAATTATGTTTTAGTCTTAAGAGAGTGATATACTGTATGTTGTAGGATTTAGCAGTGGGTGCTCTAGCTTTTTGCATTTTGTAGCCTGAAAGCTAAGCATATGATAACCATATTTGTATTACTGTATTAAAGTATTAATGCTGTGTAAAGGCACTGGAAATGCCCAGACTGCCTAACAGCAGGGATCCAAAGGGGCTTGCAACCATTCGATCCATTAAGCATTTAATAAATCAAAGGAGTACTAACACTGCTCTGATTCATTAAAATTTCAAATTAAATGAGTCTCTGTGATTTTCTTGATTATTTAAAAAGTTGTCTGGACATATAGCATGCCAAGTGCATGAACAAAACCACTTACATGAGTTTAAAACATATCTGTCCTCCTTAAACATCTCACCTGAGTTTAAGAGTATGCTCAGAGTATGCATATACATAAAAAGAGTATGGGCAATTCTGACAACAGGATGATACAGTTTTGACAAGATACAGAAAAGAATGCTATGTGGCACAGTGTCTTACAAGGCAGCTTAGTGCAGGCTTAAAGTATCAGAGTTTTAACAAAGCTCTCAAACAAGTTTCCTCTCTAAGAACAGCAGCTACTCCAGAGAGCAACTCTCTTCCCCTAGTGGAGGCAAGAAATACATCAGTAAAAAATTCCACTCAGGGAAAATGTAGTATTTCAGTGTTGCAGGAGGACAGAATAACAGGTACACTCTGGTGTACAATCTGCAATTAGAGAGAAGGCCATATTAAAGCCACAGGGGTGGGGTAATATGTCAACAAGATTTAAATGACAAACAGAAAATTATTCTAAGCAAGAATGCTTTAGTTCAGATAGCTGTGATATTTTATACCTGTAGTATAAAGTTGCTCTTTAATGCACTAGCACTTTACCAACACAAGCCTGGGTGTAAACCATTGCTCCTGGTTCAAATGGTGATCAGAAGCTCACATTACAAAACTACTACCCAGTTCATGACATTGTATTGAACTGTAGGGGAAACACATTTAAACCATTTTGTAAAACCTCTTTTGGAGCACTCTTTTCCAAAGCACAAGACACTACAAAGCATATTTCTGTTTTGCCCTTGAAGTGCAAGCCTTACAGGACTCTTCTCAATAGATATAAATGCCCTCACCCTGGGTTTGAAAACAATAATTGTCTTGGTGCTCCTAACTAAGGTTTAAACATTAAGCTAGTTAACGAAAAAGAAAACCCTGTATTTTACTAAATGTTAAACTGAAAATATCTAGCATGGAATCATGCATTGATTTTCTGAAAGTTTATGCACGTTGCAAGCCTTGCGTCGAGCACCTAAATAGATCCAGACCATCACAGTCTTAACTGATTATTTCTCTTGCCACCATCACATTGCCTCACACTTTCCTACAAACCGAACTGTCTAAAAGAACTTAAAAAAACATCACAATTTTCAAAATGTTTGTAAACGTTTCCATTCCAAAGGTTTTCTTGAGCTTTGATGTTGTATTTGACAAACATTATATGAAGATACATTTACATGCCCAGTTCTTAATTTAAATGAACAAAAATAAAGGAAAATCATTAAAAATAAGCCCTAAGTTTTCATTTCTTTCCTATATATTTATTTATTTATTTGTTTTTAGGTAAACCCACAGCAGGTTGAGTGGTTTTGAAATGTGTTTCCTTTTAATACTTCCCAGCACTCGCTGTTCTCCTCTCTCTAACTCAGAAGTAAATCCTTCTGGGTCCCAATTAAGACACAAAGCTGCTGTTCTCTGTATGATAACAACATGAAGCGCTGACAACATGCTACCTGTCAACAGGAAAATCAACACTTGCCATCTGTTCCCTTGCAAATTGTCTTCATTACGTACAACTACGCAAACCTTTTTCTTTTCTTTCAAAAAATCCTCTAATTACCTGGTAATCTCAGTTGAATGAAACAACTCTATTTTAAAAAGAGCCTTTCAGTTATCCTGAGCACAAAAAATAAGACAAACGTGTGTGTGTGTGTGTGTGTGTGTGTGTCTATATATATATATATATATATATATATATATATATATATATATATATATATATATTTTATATATTCTTGAATGAAAGAACTTACAATTTTGTTGTTATTAATCTTTCGTTGACACGAACAACCTGTTATTGCATCTTGTAAAGCACTTTATGATGTTAGTCCACTATGAAAGGTGCTACATAACATAAAGATTGATTGATTAGTTGATAGTTGGTAGCAGATTCAAACCATTGACCCCTAAACTTGCTTTGCTTTGCTTTGATAATACTATTTCTTGTGACTAACTAATCAACTAACAAACCATCGTCTAAGTTGGTAAACTGGGGATTTGAACGAAACATACGAAACTTTCTAAACTCTGCTTGCTTTGCTTTGATAATAGACCCCCCCCCCCCCCCCCCAAATTAAAACTGCTCTTTTCCCAAGATCTGTTAATCAGGGATTGAAATCCTTTGTAATGGAAAAATTAAGCTATTTGTTTTGAAGTGGCAGCAGGTACACCTCAGTTGTGTGCGAGTACCAAGGCATTTTAAACCACCTCCATGTATCATGCAGTTGAATGAAAAGGAGAGGAACAGGTTTCCTTGAGAACAGATCGATTTTGTTCCTGTTAACAGCACAGAGCTCTTATGCGTTGTTGAAATATTTAAACACCTTAACCCTTTTAGACTTTTTAAACCTGATTAGATCCTCCAGAGTAAACAACAACCCCATTCAATGACAAATTACAGGAACACACTGACTGAATTTGCTACACTGAAAGTACAGTAAAATCGGTAATTGCACGTAACTGGAGAAGGGCTGACAACGCCATTCCCTTTAAAGCAACGCTTTGCATTTCATTGTCTGACCTCTCTTTTTGTGCCGAGAATGTTTTAGTTCCTCACGGTAATTCAGGATAAACCAATATTTGTGGCATAATGCTTTAGTTCAGAACTGGGATAAATACAGTTCTAAATATGGTTTGTGAAAAGTAACTATTATTTGAAAATATTTAAATACAGATTGCAGAAAGTAACTTATTTGAAAATATTTAAATACAGATTGCAGAAAGTAACTATTCTTTGAAAATATTTAAATATGGTTTGTGGAAAGCAATTATTATTTAAATATTAGTAAAGTAGTTGAAATACATTGAAAGACTTTAAACTCTTCATAATAATAGTCTTTTTTTATATAGCACCTTTCATAGTGGACCACCATCACAAAGTGCTTTACAAGACTAGGGCGTGTGAACTATACATCAGAATCACTTACAAGAACGTCTCACCTGAAAGATGGAGCACAAGGAGGTTAAGGGGTCACACAATGAGTTAATGGCTGAGCTGGGACCTGAACCAGGTGCCTCCTGGTTACAAGCCCTTTTTTTTAACCACTGGACCACACAACCTCTGTAACTGTATGTGTAAACTGTAACTGTGCATGTGTATGTGTAAAAATGAAGAATTTGCCAGGGAATGTACAATGTACACACACACACACACACACACACACACACACACACACACACACACACACACACACACACACACACACACACACACACACACACACACACACACACACACCAGCCTTAAAATATTATCAAGCATTCTAATCAGGTTAAGCCTTGTCCTTGTTAACCACTCAATTATCTTTTGGAAACTGCTCTATTTCAATTAGAGTTTGATCAATTCATTGAAATACTTGAACATTTTATTTCAGTGGGTAAATATTTGAAAACAATGAAATGAAATGAAATGAAATGAAATGAGATTTATTCAAGCATATATATTTAAATATTTGAAATATTTGAAATAGCTGGTGTTTAAAAAAAAGAAAAACATCAAATACAACTATATTTGTCCCAGGTCTGCTTAGATAAACTGTTGCATCTTGGTGCGTTTGCTGTAGGATGGATGGTGGGATTGATCGCTGCAGTGAGACTTAACTGATGAGGTTCAGGGAAGCACCAACTTTCCAACTCTACAGATGTGCTTGAGATATTTGCATAGTGAAGTATAAAACAAGAAAAAAAACAAAATATTAGCAGGAATAACCAGTTGCCTGTTGCTAATAATTACATTTATGAAAACGGATTTCAAAAACTTATATATATATATATATATATAGCATTGTGAAATATTTGCACACTCCACCAGCTCAAACCAAGTTCCCAATGCCACCCTTCTGCAACACATGCCCTTATCAAGATGGCCACATGTAAGGCTCTATCGCATTTAGACCTGAACCACAAAAAATTGGTTTAAAGTAAACACGCTTGGGATTTTCACTTTAAACCGCATCATCAAAAGATCTGGTTCATAGATTAGCCAATGCCCCAGTACCACAGTGAACTGCAATGCTGCTCCAATAAACCCCTTGATACAAGGAAGGTGTTGTAATCAAATTGAATATGAGCTGTCAGGGGTTAATATCCCCCGACCTATCCAGCTTATTACTGCAGTGTAGTGATTTGAACAATGTCCTTTGCCTTCTCAGCACCCCCAGTCAATGGATACCCACTTCCTCTGCAGCCTGCCTTCAAGCCTTTTTAAAAAGCCTGACAAGTGAACTGTTTTTTTAACCTGCATTATGGCAGGTCAGGTTTGTTGTTGTAACCTTGCTGTCTGGCTCTTCAGTGAATGAGACACTGCTAAGCAGGCTACTGTTTAGAACATTAAATATGCTGCATTTCCCTGCCAAAAAAACCTTTCCCTTACAAAGCTGCTTGTATGAAAAGATCATTCTTTATCTACAGGGTGTGTGTGTGTGTGTGTGTGTGTGTGTGTGTGTGTGTGTGTGTGTGTGTGTGTGTGTGTGTGTGTGTGTCCACTTACAAGAGTGGGAAACAAAACTGGTGTGTTATTGGCACCATTATCATGAAGTGTTGTATTTATATCTATGATTTATCTGTTTGCTCATTTTATTCATATTTCAAACAGTTATTTCAAATACAACAGAAGAAGTCGTCGCTGATGTTGTAGTTTAAAATACAGTTAGACTGTGTGACCTCTTGTAGGGTACCAGGAAGCAGATCCTGAATATTTTATGTATGAAGTTTATTTTTCACCTATTTCCATATTGCAAATTAAAACATAAAAAAAAAAAAAAGCGAATAACCAAAAGGAGATTGAGATTTATCATTCCTAGACCTGTATACAGATCTGCAGTGTTGAGAGAGTCAAAAATTCTAATGAAAAGCACCTGGACCGAGCTTATATAGTACACTTTGTGATATATTACAGTAAACTCTAGAGAAGTTTGCCATTAGTTGGCTGTCTAAGTTTGACAGGGACATGAGTCATGCCAGAGGGAAAGGCCTGATGGTAAGTGACTAGTGGTGACTGCAGAAGATTGTGACAGCTAACAAGGGGTGAATCAATACCCCTTTGTTGTAAGATAGCTGATGCAGTCCAGAACAGTGCACTAGGAGTTAAGCATGATGCTTAGGAATAATGTTGAGGGTAATTTTATCATGCTCCTTAGATTCAATGTTGTAGCAAAACCTGGACTGCCTAAGGATAAATTAAATTATATGGCACCACAAACTGTTAGTTAAGATTTATTTTTCTCTCTTCTGAAAACTAGCAAAGATTCGTGCTTTAGACAGTGAAATACGTGTTCCCCTGCAAAATAAAGCATGTTTTTATAAATACTGTAGGGCTAAAGTAATGCATACGTGATGTCCTCTTTTATCTGATGCAGGTAGTCATCTCTGGTCTCCTCAGCAGCTAGAACAGTAAAGGATACAAAAAAGTATCTTAATGGAAGTTCAGTTCGATTAGACAGTGTTTAACAAATAATGCAGTTTTTGTATGGAACAACACTCGAAGCAGTGGGTTATTTCCCAGATTCAACGTTTTTCATTCTGTATCTCCTAAGTAAAGCATTTCTACTAGAGAACTCTGATCCTGTAATCGATTGGTGACACAACTCACAATGAGAACTGTCGATGCATCAAATATGGTAGCGAATTTCAACTTCTTGCAGGACTTAAAAGGCAGTCCTCTCCAACCATATCACTTTAACTATGTCAACTTTTGCATATGGGAACGACCCCGAATACATGTTTCGATTATGCATGACTACAGTGCTTGAGTCCCATTTATCTAGTGCGAGAGTGAGGAGACAGTCTCTTGGATGGAGATCACTCAGTTCAATGTGCGCCCAAGTCAAGTGCCTCCAGAGGAACAAAATTCCCTGCTCTCTTGGGGCCCCCCTTTCACAGGAAACTGCTCCTAATTGGCACTGCGCAGGCCAGCTGTTTGTCATCTCCAACATCTCTCCAACACTACATGTCTCAACCAACTCTTTCAGGAAGCATAAAATAACAGAATTATTTATAGACTGCTGCAGAGAGTACCCAATATTGATATATAGCCGTCACATATGTAATTTGTCTTTTAGTTTATGAACACCACTGGAACACGAATACACTTGATAGTAATAAAACAGCTACTTTCTGACTATGTTCAACGTACCAGAACACACACCTGTGATTAGACACATGTGCACACACAACATCACATGCAAAAGACTCACACAAATGCACTGTTCAGACTGAGCAAGAAAATATCTGGAAAGTTTAAAGGTACAGTAGCTTTGTATTCAACCCCAATGTGAATATATGAAAGCTGCAGTAATCAGCATGACAATGATGTCCATAACTAAAAAAACATTCAATGGTATGTAACAATACTAAAAGAAGCTTCCTTTGACACTTTGACTAAAAGTCAATGTCTTCAACTGACTATACTACTATGCAGTACTGTAGAATTCAAAACCAAAACTCTACACTATTTTAAGGACATTTTGGAGGAATGCTGTAAGATAGTAGTAATGTTAGGCTTCTAGAATGATTTTGGGAAAAGTGAGTTTGAAATTTAAAATTTCAGTTTTAAATCTGAAAGGGGATGAAAAATGCAATTGAAGCTAATGATAGATACTTAAAGACTAGCAAATACCTTGTAAAATGCATGCCTGAGATTGGTCGTATTTTAGCCACACTGTTTCATGCTTAGCTAGATATTGCCCTTGTTTGCCTCCTGAACTCTAAGAATTCTGTTTAAAAGCCAAAAAGGGCTAACTCCAATGCTAAAATGATGGATTATGCTGAACAGAGAATGACCCTAGCATTTATGTTGACATTTATGTTCTGGGAAATAAAAGTTTACCAGTGTTGTAAAACATAATACATAAATAAATACATGTCACCGACAGATACAACATTTTTGATGAATGCATAAAATAATAATAGCAACAATAATAATAATACAAAATAGATTTTTTGTTAATTACAGCTAACCCTATGCAGTGCATCTAATAGCTCATCAAAATCTGCAAGCCATAACATTTTTAGCACAGTGGAGATAGAGGATGAAAAAAATACACACACACACACACACACACACACACACACACACTTTATATATATATATATATATATTCTGTCATCCCTTGGCATTTACAGCACAACTCATTCCGACGTTCCTTCAGAAGTGCAATTGGTTTTCCCGACACCATTAACATAAATGCAAGGAAAATGAGTGTGCTGCGATATTTCTCTGAGCCTGCGATGCAGTGCAGCTGAGCGTGACAGCACTAATAAGCTACAGCACCTCGCTAAGCAGAGGGAACACTGTTAACTCTTTGAAGGTGGGCGGGGTGGGGGAGCAGGCATATTGGGAGCAGATTCAGAGTGGAGAGTAAATCTCAGAAACCACAAACATACATCCGCTTTGCTAAACATTAAATATTATGAAAAATAAAGTAGATTTAAATGCTTTAAAAAATCATCACCTCTTATAAGCTTGTAGCACATCATCGCTATTATTTTGGTCCTTTGCTGGTGTGCTGTAGGTTGCATGGCCTGATTGCAGCTAGAACATTAGTGAGTCACTGAGCTACAGCACAGCAGACCTTGTTGATAGTCCAGTTAACCAAGCTGATCTTAAGTGCGCATCACTGCACACGCTAAACTCTGAAGTGTGACATATGTAGAAGGGTTCAATAAAGCAACCCCTGCCCCCTGGAAAGTGATGTATGCTCCGCTGGTTCGGATGCTGTCAAATAATCCCTTACCATTTTAAAAGTCTTTTTTTTTTTTAACTGTATTCATTTCGTCAAATCTAATGCATTGGTATGGAATTCATCAGCCATTTGCACTCAAGCATACAGTGTGACTACATTACAAACCCAGCACTGGCACACAGATAGCGTACATGTGGCCATAAGGTGGAACATGCATTGTTTCTGTCTGGAGTTTTTAGCAATGCTGCAAAAGTTAAACAGTTTATTCAATTAAACAGAAAAAGGATCTTAATGAATAACAATTCTCTGGCAAATACACCAGTGAAAGACTCACCGGTTGGTTTGCATCTAAGGCTTTAACTGCTGGCAGTGTTGTGTGCTGTTTGTACTGTATAGTGATGCTCTTGCATTGATCCTGTAAATTAACATACACTGTATATAGAATTAATCAAATAAAACAATGTAAATCCTAATATCATTCGAAGTAATTAAAAAAGTTGCTTTTCAAAGTTATAAAATATTGTTTTTTAAATCAAAGTAACATATGAATAAAATGTGTGTGTTCATTTATACACACCTACTGACATTGCAAAAAAAATAATGAAATACACAACAACATCCGAGTACTGTAGAAACAAACAACAGAAACACACAATCATCCCACTTTACAAATCATCTCTTCTCAATAACGATCGATGGCATATACAATTGATGGTAAACTCTGTATAACGCAAATGAAAGTAAAAAAAAAAACTAAAACCTAAGATCCAAAAGATTAGTACCACAATGAAAGGAGGACCAGTGACTGCTAATGGGAAGTAAGAAAATGAATTGTAAAGGCTTGTTATCACTCAGTGCCTAGAAATGTAATCCCATTCCCAGCTGCCCATTTCTGTATATACTGTATATTAATATGGCTCTTCATAGTGCAGACAGAAACCCCCCTAAATATTTGCCTATTGAAATCAGCAGCTTATTTGCCCAGTGTCTCAACACCAATGAGCTTGCAGTCCTGACGAAACCCTGCCTGTCAAATAAAACACACAACCTGTCGGTCTGCTTTGCCCAGAGGTAAAGGATGCTGTTAATGAAAAGCACAGCGTCAAAACCTTTCACAAACAGTAAAATAAGCACAACATAAAGGTTTCATGCAAACGTGCTCAGATGCTCTGTAGAGTCCGATAGCTGAGAAAGCCCTCTGTCTGAGGCTGATGCCAATTATACACAGGTTTACTGCATCTGTTTAGCCTAGCAAATGTTCAGCTGCTATAGCTTGACCCCCTAGAAACGATATAGAAGTGACAGCTGTAAGAATAATCTTGTGCACAAGGCCTTGGCAGCTAGGAAAACAAATCGATGGGTTTCAGGCAGATGTTATGCGGAACGCTGTGGCAGCATTGTAAATGGCTACTAAAAATAGCAAGTTTCTGAAGCCGTTTTGTTACTCCGCTTGCAAATAGACTGAAGACGCCATGGGCCGTTCTGGAGATAAGACGATGCTGCAGATTTCCTGAAGGAGTTAAAGACTCTCTTTGAGTCAGTGCTGTATGAACCAGCTGCCTATGTTGGCAGCAGGTATACATACACTGTGAGCCTTACCCTGACTGGAACACACATTTTAGCAAGTTGTTCCATTACACAGCGTTCTACAACGCCCACATAATTATTTCAAATTCAGCCCTGTATCCAGTAGTCAATTATTCATACTCCTATGGTGAAATTCTGCTTATATTGTTGCATGTCAAGGCTATATTTAAAATGCTTATGCTGTGTAGTTAGGTACACTACCCTCCAACAAGAAATAGGATGAATAAAAGCACAATGACTACAGGATGTAGGACCAGTCTTGACAAACACTGCTGGTTTGCATGAGGTATAATGAGTAGTGTAGAAGAACAAATGTTCCTTCTAGTCATTCTGCAATGTTAAAACAATATATGGCTTACCATTGCACAGGGACCGAAATCTATTTAGTGTAGTACAGTTGTAGTAAAAAGATAAATACAAGTGGTCTATTCAACTAATCTAAATAGCGAGGGATTGAAATACCACAGTTTAGCCCATAGTAACAGGGTTCTTCATGTGCCTGAGTAGAGAGATTAAAATATCTACCAGTACATGCAAGTCCTTTATCGGACTGTTGCCTGTAAAAAACAAGTAAAACCGCAGGGCTTATACTTTAGTGATTAATCGTGCCAGTGGCTTTAGATGTGCTGCAGTTGAGATCAATTGATTAGACCCCCAAGGTATTTAGGGATCAAAAAAGTTCCGGGTGGACTGGCGAGGGCATGATTATCTATTCAGGGATTCCAAGATACTTAGTAAGAGTTTAAAAAAAAAAAACAGCCAATAATAAATAGTTCATGAAACAGACCCTGAGGATTTAGGCATCTAACTTACAAAGTAGCTGTCACATTAGGAAACGTGTCCAGCGCTTGAAGAGTGATGAGACAGGGGTCAGGTCTGTTGCGTCCGCAGGATTCACAGGGAGCTCCTGAAGGCGCTGGTCCCAAGGTGAACGGGAGAGTTCTGCTCCAGTGAGAGCAGGGAGAAGCTATTAAAATATAGCAAGGTATTTCCTTTATCTCGCTGCTGAGACTGCGGAAAGGCTTTATGTTATTAGGGAGATAAAATGCAAGGCGACTGTTTTGGAGGGGGGAGGGGGCGAAAGCAAACATCAGATATATGGAGCTAGGGAGGCTTATGGCTATTAAATTTGAAGATTACTCAGCTGCAAAATTGTAGAAGTTTTACGTGAACTTGAGGGATTTAGTTGAGTAATAAAACTAAACGCATTAAAAAGAACGGGACTACATTATGTCAGAATGATGTTTGATTTTTAATCTGGTGCTTTATTTTTAATAGTCAGGTGTAAGACATCCGTATTGGAGAGCTACCCTCCCAACAATGCTTCACAAGCTATTCAAGTTAATATGTGTCTTTCAGGGTGATCTTTAGTTTATATAATGAGCAGGGCAAAAACTATATAGACATGCTTAAAGCTGCTATGGTAGTAATGAACAGATTTAGTAGAATATTGTCTATACTAGTAAATAGTCTTTCTTATCTGACTAGATGGCAAATGGGCTTTTATGTAAAAGGAGCTCTGGTTGTCTTAGCCCATTGTCCATGCTACAAAATAACCATTACAACAACAGGCAATCATTTGCACCTTTGTGGGCGATGCATTACAGAAACCAGAATGGGACATTCATGGAGATGAAACTACTCAAAATAGTGTGAGACCTGTGGATTAGGAAGCTCATATAACAGCTTCCTGTGTCAAACCTGCTCAATCTTTTCTACCATCCAACACTTACTTTCTCTTGCGATGGGTTGCAATTGTAAGGGTTGGGAAAATATGTATGGTACTCCTATTAACTTTATCTCATGTGGTCCTACAATACATGGATCCAAGTTTTAAGTTTTAATTTCAGAGTGCTATTGACCACTCTGATTGGGTGTGATTCCGAGTCGCACCCAATCACATTACAAATAGCTTCTAGATGCATTTTGTTGGCAATATCTGTCACGTCATAACCAATAATATGTCATAGCCAATAATATGTCATAGCCAACAAACATGCTCTAATACACACACAGGTAGGATACAAGCAGGGTAGTGCTGGTGGGCATTTTTAAATAAAAAAAACACGTCAACTTGAAGCAAAGCTGTTATAATGGTATAGCTGTCAACAGCCTACGCAAAGAGCCTAACTTAGCAGTTTTACCTTGTGAGAGGCTTTGAGACTCGGATTTCTGATGACGCAGGCTATTACCTATAGAGTCTTTAGAAATGGTTAGTAGAATAATCTAATCCTAGATTATGAGCCAGAACTTAGTTTAGACCTGTACAAGGTTCAGGACAATGGAACAGTTCTCCCTTCTTCAAATCAATGTGTGTGTGTGTGTGTGTGTGTGTGTGTGTGTGTGTGTGTGTGTGTGTGTGTGTGTGTGTGTGTTTGTGAAAATGCTGTCAGTGCATGTGTTTTTTCTCTTTCTTTTTCTTTACATCTACCAGAGTATTATTATGCTGAAATGACTCAGATAGTATTTATTTACCCCCCCCCCCCCCCCCCCCCCAAAAAAAAAACCACTGCTTTGAGGCAAAAATCTCCAGATTCATTTTTTAATTTAAATGCCTTCATAGAACAGAAATTCATTAACCTCACAGACACAAACACATTTCCAAATGTGCATGTTTAATGTGGCTGAAAAGGGTTTTTTAATGCTGTAAACAGCAGCTAATTGGCAGGACTATAACACACGTATCACACTGAGTAACTCATTAAGATGTAGCCTTGTTTGTTTGATTGCCCTGCTCAACAACTCTCCAACAAGCATTCTCACCAGCAGTGGAAAAACCTGCACTCAGCTGTCTGATAAAAGCAGAACGGGTCAACAGATAGCCAAGCCAGATCTCTCTTCACAGTGAGGAGCCTCCTAGGTCCTGGGATAAGAAAAACGCAGGGCTTTGGGAAATACAGTTACTAAATAATGTACATGTCTGGACAGTTTTCAGTGAAATGCATGATTTAGAAAGAAACCCAGTTACTGATCAGGAGGGCTGCAGATCAACTGGATGGCCTCCCTCTCCGTCTCTTCCCCCCTGTCCCCCGTCCCCCCATGTCAAACCCAAGCAATGGATGTTACCAAGCTGCTAAAGTCACAGTCCACTCTGGGAAGTCTCCGTCCTGGATTTGTAGGGGCGCCCGACCAGTAGGAGTTTGACCTAGCGGGAGTTTAACCCTTTCATGTATAAAAATATTGAAAGCAGATGGGCAAAAAAAGTAGTAGACACATAATAAATATATTCTTTATTGAAAAATGTTGTCTATTTTTTTCTCCATTGCTTTATAATGGGGGGTAAAATTGACCTCATCCTCAAAGGAGGTCATCATGCATTTGTCTATTCCATATGTCCCCATATAAAGACTAGAAGAAAATAGTTATTTTTTGCCAGCTTGCCTGGTTCTAAGAGACACTTTTAGATATTTTCAGCTAAGATCGAAGTGGGGTGACCTAGGCAATGCTTTAGAAAAGATCAATAGCATAAAAAGTAAAATTATTCAGAACTCGATTGACAAAATAAAATGTCCAGAAATTTCAGGAAGCCAGCAGTGGGCCAAAAGATGGGCCTTTTGGACACTCGTCTTATATACAGTATGCTGCTTTTGCACAACATTTGTGATTTACGTCATATTTCTGTTAAGCCAACATGGCAATCCAGCAGGACTTGGTTCAGAGTGTTTGGGTGTTTCTGACGCACGCAACACTTCCGTCTGTACCTCCCTCTGTAGGACAGAGGAGAGAAATGCAAACCTGTGACCCAGCTTCGCTTCCCCTCCCACTCCATCTCTGCTAGCCCGATCAATACTCAATACTCTGCTCCAGTTTCCAGCTCCATCACCTTCCATCGCTTAACTGAGCACAGCCTGCAAATTTAGATCATAATTTGTAGCACTGTTGCTGCCGGACAAAAAGAGGCCATTAACGTTACAGAACTCCTCCACCCCCCAGCCTACTCCTTCCTTGCACTTACAGTCATTTTCTTCTGCCATCCCACCGCCCCCACCCCCCTTCCCCCCAGGGTCGGGAATTAGGATCCTAATTATTTAAACGAGTGCGCCTCTCCACCACATGGTGTGACGCATGTACCCATGGGCTGACTTTAAATGGAACTTGTAGGGGAATTGTTTTGTTTTGTTTTTTAAACACAGAACCAGCTATTGGGGTCTATTCAATTGATCTACACAGTGGTTGATACAAATAAAGTCACTATTTAAATCATTAAAATTGGCCATTTTGTGCACCAAAGGTAAGAAAATCAAACATCTAACCACTCGTGCAAATCTATTCAGTGTAGTTCTGGTCTGTAAAAATATGTAAAACGTCAGGGAGGCCATAAAGATGACGCCATTATTTAGATCCACCGGGACTCAGAAACTTTTATTTGACCCTTGTGACCACAAAAATCACGTAACGCAAACCGTATCCTGCAGCGTTACTGATACCCACAGTGAAAGGCAAGACCACCTGCTTCAGGCAATTGTTAACTCAGAAAGCTCATTAAAGAAGTGAGAGAGAATGACATGGGAATTTTAAACGTTTAAACGTATAAAAGAAGTAGGTAAAAAGTTTAATAATATGCTAGACATATAACCGGTCACGTGACAGACGTCACCAAACGTATATTTTTGTGTGCATTAATTTTATTAATTCATCATCAATAGTCCGTCATGTATAAGACTGTAGTGCCAAAGTAAGGGTGGATATTATTAAAAGGAAGGGGTTTGGCTTGTGTGATGGCCGTCTCTTTTTATGTATTTATTTATTTGTTAAACCATATCATTTTGGGCAAAGTTACTTATAACACACACACACACAAAAAAAACGTAATAGGTTCCTTTTTTTGTTTTGTTTTTGTTAAATAAACCTTTAAGAAACTCAAAAACATTATATTATCTTATGTTATATTATGTGTTCAATGTGTATATACTATATAGTTATATCTTCACTAGAAACTTTAATTACAATCATAAATATAAACATTTCAATATATACTTTGATGTGTACGTTTTTTTTTTTTTTTTTTTTTTGTGTGTGTTTTTTTTACTTTGTAGTTAAGCCTTTGCGATATTAAAATGTATTTTTGCTTATTTAGGGTTTATTCGCTCATAAAATACTCCCTAGGGCAGTCAAGTTCAGAATTTAATATAAAGAGTGTGTGTGTGTGTGTGTGTGTAGATACGCGTTAAACGCTGACGCTGCAAAGAGTTTAAACGTTCATAAAAATGTACCAAAAGCACATCCGTACCTCCTGAAACCCAGTCATTGAACCCTTTCAGTGCTGAGTTATTTCTGTCGAACTAAGAATACCTTTATTGAGTACGCATGAGAACAGGACAAACGTGGTTTCACGTGGCATACGTTAACATACAGGGCTAAGATAAGGTGAACTACCAATTGCATCAAATTGTTTGTGGATTTTGTAATGTGGATTATACTATTATTTCCATTGCTATATTACCCCAGTTTCCTTGGACAGTTAGTATTACTCAAGATTTTTGATAGGCTGTAAAAAAAAAAAAAAAAAAAAAACACCAGACAGTGTGTATGCGTTTATAAATCGACTGACTATTTGAAAAAATATTTCACCATGTACATGAGATGTAACATATATTTTACAATAAATATACTTAAAATAAACTGTATTGTAAAATTAGAGAAAAGATTTGACATTGAAAGCGACCAATTTTACCACTGACTAACACTTCTTGTGAAAACTGTCGACGGTAATTTTATTAATGCGTTTTTCATACTGTAATTTCAAGGTCACGTCTGGTAGGCTAGCGTTAAATTAATCACGTATATTCTGTATGAGAAAGAGACACACATCTCTCCTCTTGGGTTCACTTTGGAGTTTTTTTCTGGTTTCACACCCTTGAGGGAAGCTTTGCAGGAAACTAATTTGGAACCAATTAGGTGGTAGTAGATGGGCCTGGAACAAACCAAGTTTTCAAAAACCCTGGAAAAGTAGCTAATTACTTGCACCAGCTATCCCCATCAAGGATTTTAAATTGAATAGACTGTTCCAGAACTCCCCGCCTATCTAAATTCCGTTCCATTTCCTAATTGTAGGATTGAACACATTTAAATGTTTATGGCTGTTTTCACAGCCCCCGATTAGCCCTAGTTTTGGACTACTTTATCTACAATAGCATTAGTCCAAGATGACTGAAGAGGGTCTGTAAAACCAGACAACATATCAGGGACATATTTTGTAACCAATCAAAAAAGCCATCATAAGCGGACCTCTAGCAGAGCATTGTTACTGATGATAACACAAAAATAATGTGGATGAGTCGAAAAGAGCACAGCATTTATGGGTACGTGAAAATGACCTTGAATGAATATCAAACCAAACGCTTACACTGCACACATCCTACTGCGTAAACACTACAGCCTGATCTATTTACTTGCTATCCAGACCTTTGACAAGATTTTGAAAAACCTTTAAACTGTAAACTGCTATCGTCCCGGCCACCTACAGTACCAAGATAAAGATGTGAATCCGCACAGACACACAGAGCACCAGGCAGGGCAGAAATCACAACCAGGGCCCCACAGCTGCTATTCCACAGACTGCATGTTGCTAAGACACTAATTGTTTGGCAAGAAGAAAAAAAAAAAAAACGCCAAGTGCCATGAATATTCTGCTACTAATTGTCTGCTTGTAAGGGAATCCCCTAAGGAAGATTGGGGATCATGAAATATTAATGTTCTTAAAACCACTTTGGAGCCTCTCCCGCCTTACTCAGTCCTCCCTTCCGTCTTTTCTGTCTTTGTAGGGACCCCTGTAACTCCATAATCTAGTTAAACAGAAAGCTAGCACACAGGTTTAGGAATATTATTAGCTCTGAGCACAGCATAGCACTAGCCCTGCCCCAAAGGCAAAAAAAACACCACATTATAACAAATTTAAGTTTTTTAAAAAATAAATAAATAAAAGATTTTACAAACCGAAATCTAATAATGCCGCGGAGGGTAACAAATTCCCATCCTAAATCTGCAAATTTCTGTTCTGGCTAATGCCCTTCATATGTATTTTTTTTTGTTGTGATTTTTCCACTATAACACAAAAAAAGGTTAGTGGTAACCTGTCATTATTTTTTACTGTGAAATAGAACAGGATTGTAAGTTGCAACTTTAAAGTTTGAAACTTAAGTTACACCCAGTCAATTCCTGTTTTCCAATTCAAATTCAATTTTTTTAAATGTGTGATCAGAAACATTTTCAATAGATGGCAAAGCAGCATATCATCAGGCACCCATGAGGCTTTGTCCAGAAGACAGGCAATAAACCTCTAAATCACGGATCCCCGGGTCGGAGCCCAACACTACTGTTGAGAATGTAATAGAGGCTGTAATTATGAGTTCTGGGTACTCTAATGGGCATGGCAAAGCTTACAAACCAAACATATGCGCTTGGGTGAGCACTGTTGGTCTGATTTGCTGGCTGCTGTGATTGTTACTTTTGAGATTTGCGTGTGGTTCTGATACGGTTCAGTACTCTTCACTGGCCAGCTCTGATCTTGGTCTCCGCACTCCATCGCAATCTATTTTTCATGCATCAAACAGCACATTCTGAGCGATCAGAGAAAGTAAACAGCAGCGGCGTTAAATCCAGGGGAAGCTTCTCAAATCAATCTCAAGTATGATGGGAAGTCAAGGTCATGGAGTACAGGGCCTGTCCAAACACTGAGCCATATAAAACAAAACATACACAAAAAAGACTTAACCAGACTACACAACGCTTCATTTTTTGTGTTCGTTAAACGTTGTATGATACTAATTATCCACAGCTATATTGTGGAGCTCAATGAGAGACATATCAAAAGACACCCGTTGGGACAGCCTGCTTTGTGGAAAACTATAACCTCCCGTGCCCTCTCCCTCTCCTTCTCTCTCTCTCTCTCCTCATCCTCTCCCTCTCTCTCTCTCCCAGACAGTTTAGTCACTAGTTTCTTCCCGGCTTGCTGACATGCAATCTGCCTTACATCATACGCAGCAGCGATAAGAACTTGCTACATGATGGGGGACTAACTGGAGACCACCAAATTAACTTCAACCCAAGGCATCCCTCCAGAGGTGAAAGGCTAGTGGGTTAGCCCACTACACGTCACCTAGCTCTCCAATCAAGCAGTAACCTTAGGGCCTTCAGAAGCCCTCCTGCTAGCAGCGAGTTTACGATCCTGTGATGTGAAGCCTGCATCCCGCTAGCACAGGGAAAGCTCATCGATGTCCTTTGGCTCGAAGTCCAAATGTTTGTTTCTCCAGAACACCCAGAGGGTAATGTAAACCTGTCAAACACCAGCAGCTTCTTTTATACTTTTATATATATAAAATAAACATTTTTAATGGTTACAAAGTATGTAAGCAGTTTAATGGTTAAGGAGCCGGTCATTTCATGCAAATTCAGCTTTATTCAGCTATAGGATTACATTCCTCCTCTGGCGACAGGTACACACACACACCCACACACACGCATCACTTTTCAAATGCCTCTTTTGGTAATGAGAAATATGTATTTAATTTCCCTTAACGCTACTGATATCTTTCTTTACAAAAGACTAATTGTGTCTTTCAGCTAACATCATCTTAAGCAGACGGTACCAAAAATTAGATTTAAAAAAACAAGGAATACTACCCAGTGTAGATCCTTGTTTAAAACTGAAAAAGATTTGGTTCCACAAAGTACAGAAACGATCTGGTTTATAATAGAGGAAGTGATCATGTGTTGGTCCTGTAATAGTAGTTAAATGACCTGCAGGGACTGTTTATTCATACAGGTCATTAACTGCCAGTACAGAACCAACACAGGGGCCATTAACACTTCAGTAATGTAACCACCAGCAACGCCATCACTTTACCAGCGGCGGAATAACAGATCTGAATACATGTTTATTCTGCTTCTAAATGTATAGGACTAAAATAGATGCTGACACTTCCTTTGCTCTTTGGTGGTACTGTACATACAGTTTTTTCAAAATGTTTTAAACTGTTAAAGAGCAACTGGTCACTGGTATGATATCACAGTTATCTTAACTAGCGCAGTGTCCTTTATGTTTAGAACCACTGTATATAATTTCCTGTTTCAGTCAACACATCCAGGATACCCTTTAAAACCATTACCTGTCCCCCCTGCAACACTCTGCCCTAGTGGATGAAAGAATTACTGCATTTGTTCTTTGTGGCAATTCTTACTGATGTTTTTTTCAAAACATTCGTAAGGGTCAGTGTTGCGGGGGGGGGGGCAGGTTAATGGTTACACTCGGGTGTACCAGCTATACTTGGAGGGTAGAAGTGATTTTGACCACGTGGGGCTTCAAACTGAACAGAAAAATTAGATGCAAAGTGAATCTAAACAAGAATACATTAGTTAAACTTTCCATCAGCTTCTGAACAACGCAGAATAACCCTCATCTTTACTCATTATTGTCCATATAGAGCATAATAAAAAAAAATTGTGCTATCAGCTAAACCTGCACACTGAGACCTTCTGCCTCGCAGTTTATGATACCACTGCTTCTTCTTATTATTCTCTTACAATGCACTCATTATCTCAAATGTAATTATATTTTAAATAACTTTGTTGAAGCGATAGGGTGACGAATGCCCCAATTTTTATTAAATGACTGTGTCTGTGGTATAATCATTTAACTGAATGCATAATGTTTACCACGTTGCAATTAATATAATATCATTCAAAACACCCAGCGAGGGTTTAATAACATACTGCTGTTGTAATATCATGAGACAGCATTTTAATAGAAAGCAACAGTCAGGAGTTTTACAGCCTCCCATGTTTATTGTAGCTGCCTCAGTCCAAGCCCTGGAGAAGGCTCATGCTGCAGAATATGGTTCCTTCTGCTGTGAACTCCAGCATGCTGATATAAGGGATACATACGGTTTTCCACCAACACAAACTGACAAATACGCATCCTGCTGTTAATACCCTGGTTGTAAATGGAGGATACTGCATGAATGTAAATGGATTCACTGTAGTTATTCCACAGACGAGGATGCCAGCTGCTGGTTTGTCTACGGTCATCCTCGTGACTGATGATGACTGACAGCAGTCGACAGCAATATGGCAAGTACTTCTAAAGATTTCTCCCAACCCTTGTGTAGAATAGGGATAGGGTTACACACCATATACTTGTCTTTAATGTTGTGCCAAACATTATCCTGAAATGTTTTGAGGTCAACTCCCAAGATGGCCTGTTTTGATGGAAAAAAAAAAAAAAAGTATATATTTTTTATATATTTATCTTGAATACTTACGCTTGCCTAAGGGTTTTTAACTCAGTGGTACGAACCAATCTAAATGTTCTTGCACACTCAAAAATAAACGACAAAAGATCATAAATAAAGCTGACTAGGACCAGTATTCATCATAAAATTCTTAAAATGACTCCACTAGAATGAATTAGCATTTCAGAATTTCAGGTCAATTTCATTTTCCACTCATTTCCAGATCTGTCGGCCCGGTATTTATCTATTCCTGGAAAACACTGTCCCTTTGCATATACACACACACAGACACAATAATGTGTTTCAATCAAAGTGTAAGCTAGACGTGATTCTAAAACTTTAAACAAAAAAGCAATATTTAGGGAGATCTATGAACTTGTATACCTATTGCAATGGTGTAAAGAAAGAGAGAGAGAGAGAGGCATATGTGTGCCTCACTGTGGGTTCTTGTGAATTTCACTGGAATGTAAACACTGATACAGACATCATTCTATATTGACCCAGGAGCACCACAGATGGAATGTGACTGAATGCATGTTATACAAGCAAGTGCTGCCATCTAGTGTCCAGAGTGGGAGAAACAAGGCCTGTCTCCTCACTGATCAGGAGTGGTAGAGCTTATCTGGCAACGGGCCCACAGGTTTAGAAAAATAAATTAAAAGTAAACCATTTCCTTACCTGAGCCTCTGTTTCAGCCACTATCCCATCGGCATCTCCATCCAGCTCTAGGCCAACCTGAACTTCAGGTGCTGAACTTCTGAGGCACATGTCAGAGACAGATCAGTACGGCAGAAGAGGCTACAGAGCTATTGCAAGTTCAGGCTAACTACTACAGTAAGTGCAGATTTATTTCTCAGGCTGGGGCGTGCATGTTACAGACAGCATATGATGAAAGAATGCAAGGCTCAGATGGGGTCCTATTGCCTGTAACACATGAAGTAACTTCCAGCACTAAGGCAGGAGTAATTGGTTTCATCTGCGTCAAAAAAGTGCCAATAAGAGAATGAGGTCATGCTTGAGAATGCTGACATGCTAAGCTAAGACCTTGTTTATTATACTTTTAAATCCCTGTACATTCTTTGAGTTAGCCCTTAACACGTATGGAAACAAACATGCTGCTATACAGTAAAACTTATCTGAACGTATCTGAGTGTTACTGACTGCAGAACCTGACTTTTCCTAAAACACGTTGATATACAATTAACTTCAGGACAAATAAAATTCAAAATTATAGAATTGTGGCTCGAGGGTGGGTTCATGTGGCTACCCATGCAAGCAATGTCTGATCCTGGCTCAGGGTCTGGTGTTGGTTTGGCCAGTGCAATGTGTGCTATTTCAAGCTCCTACCACTGAACCTATATCCTTGAGTAAGTTATGAAGTCAAGCCTGTCTCTTAAACTCCACTGTGGTCAGAGTCGAGCTCCACAAAGAGCTTGGCCACATGCTGGGATTCCTGCTCTTTCCTGCAACACAACAAGCAGCAGAATCACAACAGCATCACAGTGGAATCACAGCAGCATCACAGCAGCATCACAGTGGCATCCCAGCAGAATCACAGCAGCATCACAGCGGCATCACAGCAGCATCACAGAAGCATCACAGCAGAATCACAGCGGTATCACAGCAGCATCACAGCAGCATCACAGCAGCATCACAGCGGCATCACAGCAGCATCACAGCAGCATCACAGCAGCATCACAGCAGCATCACAGCAGAATCACAGCAGCATCACAGCAGAATCACAGCAGCATCACAGCACAGTGGAATCACAGCGACATCTCAGCGGAATCACAGCAGCATCACAGCGGAATCACAGCAGCATCTAAGGTATCACAGCAGCATCACAGCAGAATCACAGCAGCATCACAGTGGATTCACAACAGCATCATAGTGCAATCACAGTGGCATCACAGCAGAATCACAGCAGGATCACAGTGGATTCACAGCAGCATCACAGTGCAATCACAGTGGCATCACAGCGGCATCACAACAGAATCACAGGGAATCACAGCAGCATCACAGCGGAATCCCAGCAGCATCACAGCAGCATCACAGTGGAATCACAGCAGCATCACAGCAGAATCACAGCGGAATCATAGCAGAATCACAGCAGCATCACAGCAGAATCCTATCAGAACGTCAGCCTCCTTGCCCCCTCGATCTTTAAACGTATTTATTTTTTAAATTGCAGAGCTGCTATATCCAGAGCTAGATTTCCAGCTACACCTCCTGGTGTGAAAGAAAGCTACAGAACTGTGAAAAATTACACCTTCAAAAACAGAAAGAAAAAAGAAACAGCAAATGCACAGGGAATAACCAATCTAAACTATGTTCATGTAATTTTTTTTTTTTTTAATTATGTCTCAATCCTAAAATTCAGGGGATGCAAAACTTTTGTCCAGCGCTGTACAGAGGAATGGTCTCACCGTTCCAGGCGGAGCGGTGCTTCTCCTTGACCTCCTGCCCCAGAGCCTCAGCCTCCTCCTTGGTCCTGCACCTCGCCTCTGCCTCACTCTCCAAGGCTCTTTGGGATTCCTGGAGCTTCTCCAGCTTTTTCGGTCAAACGCAGTCCTTTTGCACTATATTTATACCTTGCTTTTCCCATGGTTATACTATGTATTTACAACAGCTTACCCTGGTTTGCCATGTTTATTAAAATGCTTTACCATACCTCTCTTTGCTTTACAATGCTTAACTATACTTTACCACAGTGACGCTGTGCTTTATTACACTTTGCTATGCTTTTACTATGAGAAACTTGTATAAGTTTGCACTAAAAAGCCACAGCTGCATTTTTTAAACATTTTTAGGTCCTGTAAAATGCTCTAATAAAATCCAGCTGCAGCTTATCTCTATATCAGTTGATCAAATCAACACCGTTTCTTGCAGAACAAAGTCAGGCAGCCTTGCACTACATCTCAAACTCTCAATCTCAGGCCTCTCATAGCAGACATTTCAATGCTCTGCATTTTCAAACCTCAAGGTCTCTCTGAACCAGAACCTCAAGCAGTGCTTTAACACAAATACATTCATCTTGGTTTAAAAACCTTCATTCATTATCAGTAACCCACTCACTCCTCCACCCCACTAATCTCTCCTGAAGGAGGGAAAAAAGGGCCATAAATATAGTAGTTAAATGTCTGCCAGGAACATTAATCACAATGCATTTCCAATGCGTTACACCAGGGAGCCTGTAAACATGTCGGACTAGAAATGTATTAAACATGGGCCCAGGGGGATATCATTCTCGAATTTAACATGCAGCATATTTATAGGCGCTTGGCTTATAAATTAATTTCTAATAAATCAATCTGTTTGCCTGTTGCCATGCAACTAGGGTTTATTTTGGTGGGGTAGTGGTTGAGTAAGGGAGGGGGGAGGGGGGGCTGCCGACAGTATGGTGAGCCCTACATCAAGTCTAATGTCAAAAAGCTATGTTAATGTTACAAAATGAGAAACCAACTATTTCAGACTCTGATCTTTAAAACTGATTCTATCAGCACTGGATGTAAATACCACCACTGTTCAGATTACTAGTATAGGATTATTTGTATACAGAGCATATGCAATTCAAACATATAACAGTACAAGCGTATCCCTTTAGTATATCCTTCTGAAAAAAAGAGCAACATTTAAAATATAAAAAAGGAAAAAAAAAGTGGGTTTAATGATTTGTTTTGAAAACCTAGGCCGTCAACCTGTCCTGGGAAGGTCACTGTAACCTTTGTCAGCCCCAGCAAGGGAGTCACTGAAACAGGAGTCCGGCAATACCAAGAGACCAAGGCTTAATCATTGAGCTCTTTTGTTGCTTTGAAAGTCCTTGTAAATGTGTCAGTTTAACACACTACAGAATGCTCTGAATGTCAGGCACGCGATTACCTGCAAGCTGCTCCAGGAAGCTAGAAATCAAACCTGCCTCAGTCTCAATCTCACTTCAGCATTTCCAGCAAGTCCCTGCGACTGTTATTTATCACACCAGCTGCTCTTGCCAACAGCTTTGCTGTGTATATGACTACATTTATTGGTACTGCGTGCCATCCATTTCATTAGGCACATAAATATTCAAGAACGCGACTGTTTAGTTATTCATGTTCAAGGTCTGCTATGTGCATCTGGTTATTTGCTGACCTCTAAAGCGCTCTTCTCTATGGCTGACAGTCTCAGTCCAGATTCTTGCTATGGATAACCATCTCAGGGTGCTGTACATACAAGTAGCTCCCCTATATTGTCATTGACAGGGATTAAACAATGGAAGGGACCTTGATTGTCTAGAAAAATCAATCATGGATGATTACATTACAAACAAACAAACAAAAAAAAAACCTGAATTGGGCGTTACACAGTACATAAGTTGTACATAATGCACAGGTTGAAACAATCAATCAGATAAATTGAATTATTTGCAGACAGGTGCTTGTATGGTGTAGAAAAGAGCATTTGGAAAAGCACACGATTAATTTACTAGAGCAGGACCACACACCAACTGTGGCTATCGGTTTCAATGAACATTCTGCAAACATTACAAACATTTGCCAGCCTGTACTGTAGCTCTTCCAAGTACCATGTCAGGTGCAATAAACTGAACAGTTTCTCATCTGACACTAAATCTACAGTCCAACTCACAGAGTACGTAAAGTCTACATTCCTAAAACATGCTCCCCAGTCATCAATCATTAATCTAATCAGAACGCACTGAATTCTCTTCTAATATCTCTATTTATTTATTTATTTTTAATATTTAGTGAATGGCTAAACCTTTAGGAGTAACAATGGTAAACTAAACTGAAGTGTGGACACATTTCGAATAGGCAGCCCTGTTAGCCTAACAGCTATACTCAGTGCTTGTAGATAAAGTGCAGAGTGCTATTATTATTAATTAGTCATTTAGCAGATGCGTTTATCCAAAGTGACTTTCAGAGACTAGGGGGTGAACTATGCATCAACAACTGCTGCTGCAGAGTCACTTACAAGATGACATCGTTTTTTACATCTGAAGGATGGAGCACAAGGAGATTAAGTGACTTGCTCAGGGTCACACACACACACACACACAGTGACTGAGCCAGGATTTGAACTGGTAGCCTCTTGGTATCAAGCCCTTTGCTTTAACCAAATGTTTGGTATCTACCTTCTTCTCCTAGCCTCTTTGATCAGCTGCTCTTTCACCGGGAGCCCAGCCTTCACCACCTTAGCTAGCTGCTTCAAAGTCTCTCGCTCCTCCTTCCCCAGCTCCCTGGCAAGCAAGAAGGGATCCGATCAGAGCCAGTCTACAGCAGTGATGCACACCTTATCCATGTGTAATGGATGCTGGGTTTTCACAGAGCTAACTTTATTAAGCATACTGCAATATTCTTCGGTATTTCATAGCTTCAAAACAAAGGCTCACTAATGCATCAGTAACCTAATCACAGTTTTGCATCTTTGTTGTTTCATTAGCGGTATTCAACAGTGAGTTAATGACCGCCAATTGTGACGAAAACTGCTTAGGACATTCTTTACAGTAACTTTTTAAAAGTGTCCGAATCTGAGGGTACTCCCATGATTCCACTACACATGGACCATGCTTTTTAATATGCGTTATCATACCTCTCTCTGCTTTACAATGCCCAGCTAGGCTTTATCATCCACACACTAAACTTTATTACACTTAATATGCTATGCTACAATGGGAAACTTGGTAAGGATCTGTACAAACTTAGATTATTCCATGTGCATTCACATTTCCAATGTCTCTAATTCTGCATTTACAGCCGTGGCAATAGGTTTACTGTCGGTGGGTGTGTTTGTTTTTGTGCTACTAATGATGTAAGATACAAGTGTCCACAGTGTGAAGGAATTGATTCTGCATCGGCGGAAATCAACTAAAATAAATTAAATAATAACAGTTCTTCTCTTTTTAACTATACCTTTGTTCTGCATGTGTGACACAGTGCAGTGTAGAACTTTCTAACCTTATATGAAATGTGCACCGTGTTCTGGGCCATTGTGGCTTTTGTTGGTTTTTAGAAATGTATTTGTCATTTAAAAAGCAATCAGCAGTGACTATCACTATGAACGCTGGTAGCGGTCAAGTGTGTCAGTTTGGTAAATGATACACTGTTGAAACACTAAGCAGAGCAGTGGAGTAGCGGGAGGTGTGGGGGCAGTAAAGGTTACATTCTTGCACCCTGTGGCTCTGCGATAAACCATGAATGTCAGGGGAAAGAAAAAACTGTTCCGTTTAATTTTCTACTTTTTAAGGTTGGCCTAAAGGGTAAAAAGAAAAATGAAGTGTCAAAGTGCCCTGGTGGAACTCTGGAATATCATCTGGGTAAAGCTGTGGACTGTCAGACAGTGTAACCTAGTGGTTAGAGCAAATGACCTAAACACAGGGCCTAGATATTTAGCAAGAAAACAATCTTGGTTTAGGTAGAAGCAGATAAAATAACGGTGGGAGTTGTTTATTGCTAGTTTGTACTGGTGCAAAACAGAACAGAAATCAGGCCACCAGGAAGCAAGCATCCCCTGCACCTTCTTATTTGAATGCCAAGGCTAACACTCACCTGCATGTATTAGCACAAACAGTACCACTGGTGTACTCATCTGTAGCATCACAGCATTCTGGAAAAGAACAAAAAGGAGAGTAAAAACTTGTAATTCTATAGATTTGTAGTCAATTTGTATATATTTTTCCCCCTGCTAAAATGTATATATTCACAATGCATTTACCGCAAGTTTGCACCAATTTTCTGGATAACAGTAAACAACTTGTTAACTCAGCATGGTGGTAAATGGTTTTTTTCAATATGGCCTTAAACCTGACTCACCACAGATGCCATCATTGACTCTGGAAGAGAGGACGTTCACTGGTCTGTAGCTTGCATTGGTGCAGTGGAATTTCCCTTTTGGACAGGCAGCCGTCCCTGTATAGTGAAGAAAGACTTACTTTTATTGAATCCTTCTTTTTGTAAACCTTACACAGTCCTTAGTTAATCCTCACTTGACTTACTTGGACAGTTCATTTTGATCTGGAGTGTGGTTCAGCTACTTTGAAAGCATATATGAACGCTCCAAACCAGCTCGGTCCCTTTCAGCTTAAATGAAAACTCAGTAGGTGGTCTCAGCTGGTGTGGGCATACAAACTGAGTTTGATTGGTTTGTTTTAGTGCAATGTGAAAGCAAAATCAGAGAGCAGATAGAAAAAGACCTAAAACAGCAGCTAGAGAGAAGGATCTGCTATTTCATAAATGTGCCACAGTGCAGAACTGCTGCATCAATCAGCTGGGGTCGACAGACATGTCTTACAAAGGCTTGTGAAACTGGCATCACAGGCAATATCATATCGCATACTGATTAGGATGTTCTTTAAATAAGACAGCCACAACCTGTTAACATGATTGCAATTTACTCCTCTTTGCTAAAAGACATTTCACTCCTGAAAGAAATACAGCAAACTAAGTATGCCTATGTTTCCTGATGTATAGGTAGGGTACACCCTATATATTAAAACCCCTGAAACATTACTGTTATTACACACAGCCTCCAACATGTGCCAAACTAACTTGATAATCTACTACTGCAAGACACAAAACAACCACAGTTTAGCTTGTATTGCAATTCATCATTATTCATGTCAAACTGCAGTTGCCAGCCACTTCAGTGAAGTGCAATTTCTAAGCTGCCGACAGAGGACAGCAAAACTCCAGTCTTAGTTTTTATTTTACAATAAACTTCACACCAATCCTATTAAAAGCCCAAAATCAATGAAAATATTTATTGATGATGCTTATGTGAGGATTATTTATATTTTTACATTTTGTACACAATTAAAAACTAAAACTAAATGTACATATATATATATATATATATATATATATATATATATATATATATATATATATATATATATATATATATATATATATATATATATTACATTATATTACATTATTAACCTTTAATTTCATAGCAGTATTAATAAGTACAGACCTGGTTCATCAGACCTGTCACTGCAGTTACAATAGTCATCATTCACTCTCCCAATGAGAATAGTCTTTTGATTTGTCCAGGCAAGTAAATGGCTTGGATTCGTCATAAAGCTGCTGATCTGAAACGACAGAAGAGTGCAATATGTCAAAGTCAGAAAACCCAGTCAGAAAAGTGGCCCTAAGGGTTTTGGCTGAAATAACTATTATTTTAAAATGTCTTTAATGTCGCGTCTTTCAACTGTGCCATTCTTTGCTTGAAGAAACTGACCTAATTTGTCAGACTAAAAACGGCTTCTGTACGCCACAAACATGAGTAGGAGCTGTCACGCTTAGGTTAGCACACTGACGTGATGATTAGACTATGGTTAGGAGTACAGTATGTGATGGAAAATACTATTAGCAGTGGTAGTGCTATTTAATGACCAGTAGGGGGACTACGTCAGCTGTCAAACAGTAGCTGGTGTTTCCATGGTTTCCCATCCAAGCCCAACCTTCCTTAGCTTCTGAGATCTGACAGGAGGTCTCTCTTCATGGTAAATATTTATAAATAGAATTACAAAAAACAGTTCTGATGAAAAACGTAACACAGCTTTCCTTCGCGGCCCCCCTGTCCAAACTGCAGGGGCTGACACCCTGCACATCACGTGGTAGCTTACATGATCAAAGTTTTGAGGCTCAGACTCATAGGACTGCACACCATTTCCCCGGACATACGGTAACTGTGCAATGCCATGGGTACAAATCTGACGCTCTCTTAACCGTTTTGCGAAGTATATGATAAAGCGGGTTTCGTGAAAGGCAATGTCGCTCGGTCCATTTTACAGGGGTATTTAACATTACCTTTCTTTATTCTCGTACACGTGGTTAAAAGCTAAGCTCGCTTCTAAAGCGACACCCGCAGAGTTCATGACAATGAAACACAAAAATGAACTCAATTTCAGCGAAGTTTCTAACTGCTTTAATACTGATGTCATTGCACGACACGCTACAAGTAGCTTGGCTATGGCTGATTGGTTTGAATGTCGTCCACAGCTGATTAGGAAGCCTTCTGATTGATTCCTGGAAGCTACTCGCTCCCTATGCCTTAAAGACAGCAACCAATCACATGAGCAGCTGCTGCAGGTGCGGGAATTCGATGAGTGGACAATGTTAAAAGTTCCGCGCCAGTTCTTTTTATAGGTGATATGCATTCAGTTCATACGTTGCTGTAGATAATTCTGTAGTACTTCTAGACCCACACCAAAACGTAATGCAAAAATAAACACCTGCTGTTTCACGCTGTGTAAACGACGCTTGAGGACAGTATAGATGGCATTGATTTTTCGTTGGAAGTCCAAAACGTCATTGCGTTTTAGCCTTGAAGGAGTAAAACCAACTTGGATCATGGCTGACTGTGCATCTTAAAATGATTAACTAAATAAAGACTGTGTAGCTGCCATCGAGGTATTTAAAACACGTTCGCAATCCGACAACTAAAGAAAATGCGAGTGTAGGCAGATAAACCCGTCACCTGCAGCTACGCCTAAAACAACTCCTGTTAGGATGACAGTTACAACAATCGCCACAAGAGGGCGCTGTACTCCGTGAGATGGACGCTTCATTCTGGTAGTACACATGTATATACAGGCGGTTTACAGACTGGCAAGCATAACAAAATAAGTATATTAAAGTATATTAAAAAATACATATATAAGATTTTTAGTTAACTTGTGTAAATCCAACTCAGGGAGACAGCAGGCGAATGTAAGCGCAGATAACACAATTTTGGAAGTTACTAAAGCAATGCTGAGGTGTTTGTGGGGTTTTTAAACGTGGTCTTTTATGTGCAGAAAGTTTCTATTATTTATTTATTTATTTTCTTTTTTAATAAAAAAGGAGAATTCTATTTTGAGTATGATTACTTAAATTAAGTAACTTACCAGGTCAAAACAATTTTATTTTAAGTTACTTTTATACAAAAAATTATGATATTTTACTTTTAAAAGTAATAATAATATAAAAAGGTAAAATGTCACTCAAAATCCTATTAAGGATAATTGTTCAAAACTTTTATTAGAGGAAAGAGGAGAATTGAGTTTGAAAATAATCTCTCTCTCTCTCTCTCTCTCTCTCTCTCTCTCTCTCTCTCTCTCTCTCTCTATATATATATATATATATATATATATATATATATATAAGCGCATTACAAAAAATACAAAACACTTCAGCATTTCTACATAGGTGAATAATAATATTATATTAATTATTAATAATAATAATAGTAATAATAATAAAAATGGAGGAAATCAAACTACTGTAAAAGAAAGTGACTTGATGGAATGAATTGATCTTTTTTTTACATTGGTCAGCATTTTTAAACACTATCATATGTTTCATACGTTAATGTCTTGTTAAACCACATACACAATAACACAGGAAATATGGTATGGCCCAAAAGTCTCAATTTCCACATGTTGTTTTCTTAATAATACTGCTGTTCAGGGCCCCAGTCCGCTTCTCGGAGTCCACTGGCGACACCACCGCTTTTGTAGACCAGTGGGCACTAAATGGCGTGCTCTGTTCCGCTCTTTTTGGTGCACTTTTGCAAACAAATATTTAATTTCCAGTCCTTTCTACCGGTTTTTCTTTCAAATTAGTTAGATGGCCGTCCCTGTTAGCATCCTCTTTTTGAGGATGCTAAATTGATTTGGCCCCCATAATGGTCATTTAAATAGGACTACTGCTAATAATAATAATAAGAAGAAGAAGAAGAAGAAGAAGAAGAAGAAGCTATGAATACTAACTATGGCTATGGCCTACGTGCTGTGTCATTATATCTAGTGTGCATTAGTGGACTAGGTTTCTATATGGGAATTTATGGTTTGTCGTGTCTTTTTCTGGAAATGGGATTTCTTTTGTTTCTGTAAAGAACCATGGCTCTTTAATGTAGTATATCAGCGGCTATTCACAGTAATACTAACCTATAGAGTACATCACAGGGACACACGGGTGTCTTAATTAAGTGCACGACCTTAAACTGCACCGCACGCCTCCTGCAGACTTGTGTGTCCGGTCACGTCATATTCTGCAATTAGCTCTTCCGCTTCTGAAGCTGTATTACACAGAGCTCTGCTGCGCAAAAATAATAATAATAATAATAATAATAATAATAATAATAATAATAATAATAATAATAATAATTTAATAATTTCAATGTACCTGTAACTGTAAAAGAAATGCTGAAATTCTACAGTAAAAACACAATCATATTTCAGACGAGTCTTTGAATTGAGAGACCCCCAGTTAATATAAACTCCAACCGCCTCTAAAATACATATCAGAGTATTTGAAGAGGCCTTCGTCATTTGAACTTAAGTTATTTACTGCATTCTTTTGTAAAGTGTAACCCGCTACTGGTGAAGACACGCGGAAAATGGGATTAGAGGATGTGTTACGAGTATACGTGTAGAGCGTCCAATGTAGCTACACTATAGAATGAATTTGCATTGCAGAAAAAAAAGAAAAAAGATCCAGCTAGCTTTTCGTGAGATAACATCAACATGATTCCTGCTCATTTAGCCTCATGAGTGGTATAATTCTCACAAAGCCTTTTCTGAGCCTAAACCTTCTTCAACAGCTTTCCATTCAAGCTGCTGTAAAATAAACGGGGTGAAGCGGCCTCGAAAGAGTTCAAAAATGACCTGCTAGCCGGAAATGAGACATTCTGTCTGTTTGAAGATATGAAGCGCTATCCCTGAATATATATATATATATATATATATATATATATATATATATATATATATATATATATATATATATATATAGACACCGAGCTCTTTTTCAATTAAACAGGAATTAGTCAACCCAATCAAATTAGCTCACCATTAAAGCCTTCTTTTATTAAATCTGTGCATTGTAGTCATATTAAGTTTCACTGACACTTGGACCAGAATGGACAAAACCCTTGAGCACCGTTGCTTAGTTAGGTGTGTCTTATCTGGGAGGATAACTTATAAAAGTAAATAGAAAAGGGGAAGGCAGATTGCTATTATTGCTAGCATTATAGTTGATCTGTTATACTCAGGATGCGCAATGACATGTACTGGTGTTAGATTTCTGCTTCGTTAAATGAACTATAGCGGAAGGCACACTGTCAATCCGAGCCCCGTGTTTACACAGTTATATTTGATGGTAGAAAATAAACCGTCCAGCTGTGCCAGCCAAAGGGGTGGCAGGATTATGTCTCCCTGGCAACCAATTTCAGGAGTATTACAATCTTAATTCGAAAAATACAGTGAACTTGTTCATTGTCACCAGTGCCGTATCTTGGAGCTAAACCAGCCTGCGACGTTGCTGTGGGCCTGACAATGAAATGTGCTATTGCAACCGTTAATCCGAGAAGTGTTCAAGAAGCAGCCTCATTTTAAAAAGGACTATATGTCGTACTAAAACATTTTTTTTTTTTTTTTTTTTTTTTACATTTACTCGACTTCATTTTTTGTTTCTTTATTTTACGGCAATGCATGGTGATTTTATTTTATTAGCATTTACAACAAAAGCTGAATGCATATGTCAGTGTTTAGGATAAAATGCGTATATATTTAAAAGTCCCAATTCTCAAAAGGGAACGTTGGTTTGGAATACACACTTTTTAGTAGGAAGTTTTAAAGATTCTACAGACTTTCGGTAAAAATTGTTCAATATTAGTGTTACTTTAATGTGTGTGTGTGTGTGTGTGTGTGTATATATATATATATATATATATATATATATATATATATATATATATATATATATATATATATACACACACATACATACATATATACACCGATTTCAAATATAGCACTTACTAATGCAAGATTGCGAAATGAGATACGGTAAAAAGAAAAAAAAAATCGAGTGGAAAATAAAAAGAAGATTCTAGATCCATCAACAGTTTTTGTATAAATAAATATATTGTCCTACATGGTTATCACCTAGTGTGCGTTAATGTGTATTTGTTGAAATTTCTCTGAATTTATAACAGCCTAGTCTTCCAGATACATTTGAACCGAGTTTGGTTAAACAGACACCCTAACTGTTCCAACATAGTCTAAAAAACAAGAAACAAAACAAAACAGAGTTTAAAAAAAAATAAAGGCTAAATTAATCTCATAAACTCCCTAGGAATACGCATGTCAGTTAATTTCTTTTTTGAGGTGTTTCTTGGTTATTTTTACAGATTAACAGTTTTATTGTAGCCTACTTTATTGTCCTTCATCTGAATTAGAATATTTAAATGTAGATAACACTATATATATATATATTATATATATATATATATATATATATATTATATCTATATATATATATTATATTAGATGATTTTCCCCTTACGATCCGAAACTTTGATCAAAACAAGTTGACATTGTTTACATTTAAAATAAGACAATATTAATATTAATAATATTGTATGAATGTTAATTAATAATCATCACCATTTTTATAACAATAATATGAACATGCATATTTTTTTAAATGGCATATAATATGTATATGGTTATGCAGTATGTATATAACTCAGTATGTATTTCTGTTTGTTATAAGGAATGTATATAATACATGTATATAATATTGATACAATTAACATTTCTATCAATGTGTCACTAAACCATCTTTGTACTTATTGGCAATTTTACTGCATACCTAATATTTAACTTTAAATATATTTATGTTGGAATTATATTCAAAATATCGTATATCAAAAGCATATGTAGATGCATTTCAGATTGTGTGACACACTCATACATATATATATAGCTATATATATATATATAGAATATATATATGAGACTATGTATATAGGCTATATATTATATATTGATATATATATACACAAAAAGTTTATATATATATATATATATATATATATATATATATATATATATATATATATATATATATATATATATATATATATATATTGTCAGGACGTTTGCATTAAGTTTTCGGGCAAAAGCCCCTCTTCAGCTGTTTAAAAGGGGATATATATATATTATTATAATATATATATATATATATATATATATATATATATATATATATATATATATATAATATATAATATTAGACGTAATTTCTTTTTCAAATGGGAAGTATTCCTAATGATTGCACGTACTGTGTAGTTTTTCAGGAAGTATGAAAAAGGCATTTATTTCTAAAGTGCAAAGGGTCATTCAAAACTCGTTTATTATATTCGCATTTGTAAAATACGAATACAGAACTATGCAACATTTGCGAAAGCTGTATAAAAAACACGAGTATTTGTGTATTGCATCTATATACTACACTTTCTGAACATGCCCGGTGCCACGATGATGGACCGTAAACTTACCCCAAAGCTAAGCGCCTCGATTTGAAGCTTTGCAACACCGAGTAAGTAAACTGAACAGTGGAGTATATATCTATATTTATATACACACATTTAAAATAAATATTTTAGAAAATGTCTATTGACATTTCTTCTCCTTGATTTAGAAAATGTGTTTTTGAACTAAACCCTCTTAGAAAGCATACACGTTGTTTGTAGAAAATAACATTTATTTCTAAGAAATGCAACACATACTGTGACTGTACACAAAGCTGGCAACATTTATTCGGAAAGAAACGGTCTTGCGTCACACGAAAAGGGGCAGATTCACCAAACATGGAACTGAGTGCTGCTGCTGTAGAATTCAGGCGAATTACACTTACAAATATACTCTAATTCTCTAGACTTGGTATATACATATTTTCAATGTTCATTTAAAAGAAAAAAACACCACGACAATGGTCTAAATTACAATAGTTTAACCTGTACCACCTTATATAGAGGTGCATTGCAGGTCGCCCACTTTACTCTCACCATCTGCATATTACATTAATAACTTAGAAATATTTATTTTATTTTCATCATTTTCAGTGTTTCGTAATATTTTAAAGATTCAGCCAACAAAAGAAAAAGAATCCAGAATTTTGGATGTATAACAAGGATAGTGACAACAGCTTTTACAAAACAAGAAAGAAACTGCACCTTAGAACGCTTGTACAATCAAGAAGTGTATGACACTTTCGCCATGAAAGCCTGTGCTTGAATAGAAAGAGCAGACAATACGAGTCCAGAATCAAGCGAGATCATGTTACCTTGTTATATTCTGTAATATCAAGGTCCCGCTTCAATAAAACTATTCAGATTGTTCATAAATGGTCGCTGAAAGACACCACTGGCAGAAATCCAGGTGGCTTTTTTGGCAATTAATTATGTATTCCTTATTTAATCAAGTCCTCTACTGCTGAGGAAGACATTAGTCATACACAGAAAAAAAAACCATACATTATGCTGCAATTGATATATGGGTGAGGTTAGGAAAACAAGTACACGAGAACGGTCTCCTATGTCTATTTTATATATAAAGGGATTCTTGTGTGATATTTGAATGACCTCTTCTTGATAGATTTGGAGACCGGTGGAGGTCAGTGTCAGTGGTTCATTGCTTGTCGGGGTTACTGTTCACCATCGGCCCATAAAGACCATTGCTGTAACCCTGCTCCTTGTGCAAGTTGGTCCTGTCTCTTATGAGGTCACTGAAGGCATAGTCCATGGGTGGCCGAAAGCCCAAAGTTGGCATGAGCCCAGCTGTTGAATAAGGTGTCATGAAGGCAAGCCCCCTGCTGTGCGCAGAGTAAGCCAGGCGTAGCGGGTTAAGTCCCAAGTGGGTGCTGAGTGGGTATGCGGTTGGGTCTGCACCAAAGTGGGGGCCATTGGGCTGCAGAGGTGAAAAGGCTGATCTGCTGCTCAGAGTGCCTATCGCAGGCGCCATGACTCCTGGAAGAACTGGCCTCGGGATCGAGGCTGAGGGTGGTTGGACACTCTGAAGGGTCCGTTCTGCTGTCCAAGTGTTTTCGGGCGCCTTTGCCTGTCCGCTGTTGTTGAGGATCTGCTCGATTGCTTGGACCACGTCCTTACCGCATCCCTGCAGCACCAGTTCCAGAACGCTTCTCTTGTGAGTGGGAAACACTCTAGTTAGAATGTCTATGGCGTTCATTTGCTTCGACGATGTGGATGGAGGCAAAGGCTCTTGTTCATCCTTGTCCGTTTCGGAGCCCGAGTCGGAGCCCAGTGGGCTAATGGAGCCCGGGGTGTCTTCGCCATCTTTCACGGCTTTAGAGACAGGAGAACTGATGAAAGACTCCCCGTCTCCGTTTTCCGAGCCAGATCCATGACGCACTTCGGGAGATGCGGTGCCGGGGACGCTTCCGGTCACCGACTCGGTGTCCGTGGAGATCGACTTCCCCTGGCTCTGCTGAGGGGTCACTGATCTTGACACCAGGTTCTTCGGAAAAAACTCGAATTTATGCATTTTTGAGTCTGAAATAATAAAAACATAAGCATTTGGAATGGGTACCTATTGGCATGCCAGTTACGCGCAGAACTAAACCATCATTTTGCGTTTTCTAAAACCACACCTGGATTGAAAAACGTTGACACCAATTACATAGATATAGAGTATTGTAAATATATAAGCCTGCTATATTATAAAAGCTCTCAACAAATATTTTTAAATGTATAATAGAAAATGATCGCCATCGTGCGTACATAAGTAGCCTGCTGTTTGTAATGTGTTTCAAATAAAGGGATGAAGGGGGAACCAAAACATCAAATCTACTTATCTTAAATGTATAATTATTTTATAGAGAACCAAATAAACTGCACATCGTTATAATACCGATGCCCATGTGCTTGTGATATATTGTGATGTCAATGAAAACCACAGAATATGGTATTCAATAATTCATTTGAGTAACTAATCTAGTCAATCCAAAAATAATGTAATAATATTTTCAAACTAACTTTGTAAGTTTGTAAAGTCCGCATACTATGAATCAAAAAATACAACATAATTATTTAAAAAACACTGAGATCATACAGTACAGCAAAATATAACATTGTGTGTTTAAGTTCAAATCGTTCAAACACAACACACACACACACACACACACACACACACACACACACACACACACACACAGTTTAAATCGTATTGTTACTATGCCAGGCTACTTGATATTAAATAAATGCGTAAAGGAAGCCGAGTCTGTTTTTGACTTTTCACTGTTATAAAGTATGTTTTCACTATTATAACAGCAACACCAGTTTATGTCCATCCTTCATTCCCAATACAACTAACCTGTAGGACAAACAAATACGTATGAGAAATAAATGTCGTTTAATACCTAAAGCGAATAAAAAGGGCTTACCAGAGTTTGTGTCACTGCAGACAGACCCAAAAACTTCATAATTCTGCCGGGGCGGGATGATTCCGTTGGCGGCGGCCAGGGCGAGTCCTTCGGCAGTCCCGTAGAGTAGCTGCAGCTCTCTGGCTTCGTTTTCTTCCTGAGCCTGCTGTCTCCGGAGCGCTACCTGAGCTGCCATGACGCGTTGCCGCTCGGCGATCAGCGTGCACTTGGCGCACATGCAGTCTTTCCAGCGGCAGTAGCGCTTGTGGCCCTTCAGTGCAGACACCACTCCGTGGTTCCTGCAGCGGGCGCACTTGGGTGTCCGGGGATACTTCTCCGTCGTCCGTAAGATGAGCGGAGGGCCCCTCAAGAAGGTACTGGCCATCGAAACGGGAATGGAGTTCGCGGCGCCGTCTCCAGCGCCGGGGTGTGCGTGGGAGCCGGACTGTGATGTAGGAATCTCTGCTCTCAATTCCATGTCCCTTATTATCTTTCTAAAAGTTACTATTGCGCTGTTTCAAGCTCCGTTTAATTCAGCGCAAAAATGACAAACGATTATAAATAAAAACTTCACAGATGCATTTAGCTGCTCAATAATAATTGCCCAGGCCCGAATGACAAGTCATCTACACAGCCCTATTTGACAGATCAATAATTTGACATTAGATTGTTTATAACGAATACCTTCCTATATGTACACATCTATGTAATAACAACTAAAAACTACCTCTCAAATTGATTCTCCAACACAGCACATCCCAAACCTGCTCCTTTCTTTTAAATATACAAATGTCTACAATTCCAGAAAGCCGCTTCTAGAGTAAACTGTACTAAAAAAAAAAAAACCAAAAAAAAATTTAAAAAATAAATAAATACAAACGCACTTGTTCGGTAAGATACATACAGCGTGTCACTTTTAAAATAGCACTTTGCTGTCGCTTTCCCCCTGTGTCAAAGAGGAAAGATTAGAGTCCACGGGTTGCTGCAGAGAGCTTTGGGTCTTAGAAGACGTCTATAATAAACCAAAGCAGTCGAGCTCGTCTCCCCAAAGCTGCAGAAGTTGCCACTGGCACGAGGGTGAGACACTAACGAAGTCTAGAGGTGATTTTGCCACTAGATACAGATCTTCAATCACTCTGTCACTCCCCTCTCTATTGTTGCTCTATACGTTTTCATTAGACAAGTTTGACAACAATGTGGCTGCTTTCATTGGCCAAAGGGGGAAGGTTCAATCTGATTGGCTTGGCGATTTCTTTCAACTGTGTCCACCTGAGCCTTTCTCAAAAAACAACAGTTTAAAATCTAAAGGAAGTCTTGCAGCGCGAATATTATAGAAAACATAATACACATTGATTTTTTTGTGACAAATTCCTGTTAAATTTAAATAAACACGTTGTACAACCATATATATATATATATATATATATATATATATATATATATATATATATATATATATATATATATATATATTATATGTCTATATTACTATATATATATACTGTTTTGTCTATATTGCATCTTTTATTATTGAAACTATATATAACGATCATTACAAAACAGAACTGTCTTATACTTACATTATATGATATTTTAAACTGGCATGTTGTGCTACAAATTGCCCTTTTATTATTGAAACTTTAAGAAAAAAAGAACTGTTTTTGAAAATAACTGGCTAAAGTAAACATCGTTCTTTACGTACGAATAAAAAAGAGCCTCTTCATATGAATATTCTTATCCACTAATACAAGAATAATAATAAAATTGATTTTTTCTCCGCTTTCAGTTGTATGCATTTCAAAGCGAATCATCGCAGTACCACTGTTCTGGATGACGTCATCTGTGTGTGAACCGTTCTGATGCAAGGTTAGGTAAGTGAATGCATTCATACTTTCATTACACTAACCGCTCCATTGAGAAAACAAAGATTCGTGTTGAAAGAACGCGCTATATTAACTTTGCACTAAAGACAAAGCTTAGGCGTTCTTGTCTACAGCACATTATTTGTTCAAGGGGTTGCCTGTTTATATGTTTAGTTGTTTAAGAAGCAAATGAACGTGACACTCCTGAAAACGTCTGTACTCTTTTTTTCCCTTGTGATCAAGCGCATCGCTTTTACGTTAGTAAGATCCCAGATCCTACAGTATGTAATTAATAAGAACCACTAATAAACACTCAGATAGCAATTAGCTTTTTTTTTTTAGCTCTCCGGATTTCCTGCTAATTATCTCTAATTGGCTAAACAAGTGCCCGCGCAACCAGCTAATTTATTAATTAATTAATGGCGCATAAGACCCACCTGCCTTCGACGCAACAGTAAAAACATTACATCTGAAAGTCGAATCGCGCCTGTTTGTCGTATATATCGTGTGCTGATGGAATTCGAACTATTTGATATTTCTTTTGGTGCTTGTCGATTTATGCATCAAACGCAGCCCTCAGATCCCTTGTTCGGTCTATAGTCTGTTTCACCGCGGGTCCCGTGTCGTTCTTTCCGCATGAACAGCCCTTCTAAATCCCTTAAACACTTGTGGAGCCTCGATGTGAAGAATTGATTCGGGTTTTACAGAGCGACGGGTATAAAGGGTTCAGAATAGGTCTGATTAACAAACAAGCAACACGTCATTAATAGACTCTTGCATTACTTACCAGATTGGTCTGGAAACCCGCCTGAAATAATTTTGATGTAATAATTACTTATGTCCATTATTTTGTTCTATTTTTTCTAATGAGGTTTTCTTGTACATTCGGACGGATATGAGTATAGAATATTATTCGGATATTAATTATTTATGATCTGAGATTATTATTTCATTTTGCTTAAGCAAAATACATTTTATTGGAAGAAATATTGTACGCATGTTATTGAACAGTAGTTTTGTAGATTAGGTTTTATTTTATCAATCACATTTTGAAATCTCTTATATTTTCTAGATTAAAAATATCGTTTAAATCAATTTTATTAATCTGATAGTCGTTTGGTTTTTATTAACATTTTCACGACCATAAAATAAAATAAAATAACCTTTTTTTCATAAATTACGTAGTTATGCAAGATATTTCATAAGAATGTTAGTTTTTTTTTTTTTGTTTGTTTTGTTTTGTTTTTTGTAGCCAAACGAGACTTTGGACACCTACCGATTTATAGAGAAAATGTTGCATTTGATATCATATCAATCATTCATTTTTACATACAAAACGGTTGAATGTTTGTAATAAATAAATAAATAACAATTGTTATTATCTGCGTTATTTTTACACCAATAAACATAAACCCCGTCTCATTAGGATTAGGTTATATTATCTGCAACTATTAGATCACCATATCAAGCACTATCATAGGCTACATCTACTCGAGTCTGACTCAAGAGGAGGCTAACCCCTGATCTCAATTATAGCTCTCGCACAGGAGACTTGCTGATAAGGTTGAATACGGTTTCTATAGACAGTTTACTTCAACCAGTTAAAACATTCGAGAGAAAAAAAAAACAAACAAAAAAACCACACATTTTACATTTTTATGTATTCATGTATTTACATATTTAAGTTTTACTTCTTTGGACACGTGTTTTAATATATATATGTTTGTTTGTTGTTGCAGAAACAAATTCTGCACCATGCATGTTCTTGTTTATTGCATAATATAGGCTACAGGTCCTAATTAATATGGCAACAAGACCGTAATTCCCAAATCACAAACAAAAAAGTATTTCTTATTAACTCAAGGAGATTAGTGGAGCTGAGTTGCATCTGGTTTTATTAATAATGCACTTAGACAGACGCTATCGTGTTTATGCTTTCCAACTGGCTTTCATGAAAAACTGTCATTTTATATGGCGCAATCTGGCATATAGGCATTTATATATGTGTATGAATGTATATATGTAGAAATCTTATATTACTGAAACTAGGCCTAATACAATTATATTTTATTCGTAGACTACATATATAAGCTATAAATAAGCGCCAAATGCTATTTTACTGAGAATTATATAGGATGAGGGTTAGGATAATAATAATAATAATAATAATAATAATAATAATAATAATAATAATAATAATAATAATAATAATAAATAGTTTATTTTGGTAACTGAGAAACGCAGATAATTACTGTATATGTATCTTTATTTACACGGGCTATTCTCTACTCAAGTCCACATTTATATTTGTCATTGAAAAACAACCTATTGTCACTCAGAAAAACCATCAATACCGAGCGACTCTGTTTAAAGATATCAATTACATTCGCGTTATTAATACCAATCAACCCTCGCGAATCTGTTCCATATGTCGTTTTGAATAAATGCGTCAAAGGGGGAAGCATATCGGCGCTTCAGCTGTAAACTGTACTCGCCCTTTATTCTTCTATGACAGGCCTGCTGCGTGCTATATAATGCGTTATCAATTTAACAGCGTATAGCTACATCATGACGTATTGAGTTACCGAGACTTGGATTTATTTATTTTCACGTCATCATAAAAAGTAAAGACTTGATTTACACAGATATATTAATCATCTTTTGTTCGCAGCCTTCTGTATCCCCGAGTTCCTTCTCATCCCTCAATGGGTTTTTTTGTACCTTTTCACGCAGATGGCAGTTCTAGTGTATCTGCTAATGTAAGTACTTGCTCTCAGTCTGTCGGCTATTTTGTGTTCCACGGGCCCATGCCATTGACTTTTCCCATTGTTTGCACACCGAATCACTGTAAGCAAATGCCATCTGTTTCCCCGCCGCTGTCATCTGCACCTTTAATTACCCAAACCAAGAGACTAATAGAGATGATATTAAACTAAATCTTTTTGACATTAAAAGTAATTATCTCGGTACCGCTCTTACACGAATGAAAATTACCACCTTAAAAATAATAATAATAATAATAATAATAATAATAATAATAATAATAATAATAATAATAATAATAATAATAATTTTGAGTATAATGTAATGCCACTCAGGCGCTCGTATTCCTATAAAATCTGTATACGTTTCCGAGGTAAATATTCACTGTGCGTTAGATCATTGGTCACAGTTTAGAAGACTGTTCATTGAATCCATGTTGATTAAGGGGTAGTTAGTGGATACTTGAATTCCAGTGTAAAATCAGCTATGGGCTCATATAGGCAGTTGAACATATACTGTTAGAGAAGTCTTCAGCGATATAGGCTATTGCGATCTTATAAATAGCATGTAAATATTGCATACAATTCAATGAACTCAGTTAAACATATACAAACTAAAAAAGCAAAGGCAAGTGCTTTTAAAGAAATTGATTAACACAATGTCCACGGTATCAACTACAGAACAATGGTTAGCTTATCCCGCTAGAAACTAACCCGATTGATTCTAATGCGCCGCTATCAAGAACAAAAACTATAACTACAACGTGTGCAATTGTGTAATGCTGACACTAAAATGTCAAAAACAAGTTATTTTGTGTTCCGTTGTGTTACTTTTTAAAAGCTGCTATAACGACGCCATGTAAAAACCGTTCAACTTCTACACACACACTACCAGCCTAAAATAATAGGCTACTAATAACAATAATTAAATATTAAAAATGCTTTCAAAGATCTATTCAATGTCACGGGTAATAACGTCTTTTGTATTGCAATAGGAGTGCAAAACTAAGCTACTTTTAATTGGCCTGGTTACTTTTCTACTAATTAAATACCAGCGGCTAATTAAAAGTGACTGGAAGAAGAGTTTGCAATTCAACATTCTTACAATTAACAATCCATTATGCAACAAATGCATGGAAAGCGTTTTCTCCTTTAAAAAAAAAGCTACAGATGATTGAGTTTTTACACCTTTTTAGGTTTTCACAAAGGGGACGCTTGACCCAACATATGTAGCAGCATGTTTCTGCACCTCCAGCACCCTGGTGGGGTATTCTAGCGACCTCTCTGGCTGCTGTTGCCCCGCCTGAGCGCGGCTGGACCCCGGATTGCCTCCCGGGGACTCCCTGCTAAACCACTGAGTTTATTAGCTACCAGAGGTTAGAGTAGCAGATAGGAGGGACGCGCAGCAGCTCAGGATTTGGGAAAACCAGGCTCTCCTTACACGCTTCATCTCCTCACCAAGTGCGCATTAGGCTGTTAACCTCTGGTTCACATGAAAAGCTCATGTGATGAAGCGCTCTTACACAAATGGAAGCATCCCCCTAAGGCAACGAACAAAGCCCTAAAATAACTGCCCAAAATAAGCTTTTATTTGTTACTCTGAAGACTCTCTTGTCCGGAGCACTTGTGCACAAGCACATGTATATACAAAAAGATTGTTATTAGTATTATTATTATTTGAATTGAAAAGTTCTCCTATATAGCGCATGCGTCTTTGATGTTACAGTTGCTGTATATAAGACAACACTTTAGGGTTAAACTCTCGCCTTTATAAATTATGTATCGCATGGCCATTGTTTTCTAAAGCAGGGAACCTGCTGCGTAAAAAAATACTTTGAAGTCAATGGACGATGTAAAAGTAACATTTCCAACTCTTGTGGCTTAGCGTCTGCTATCATTTGTTCGGCGTAAATGTTCTTCTTTCTTTAGTCAATTAACATAAAAATAAAAATACATTGAAATATTCATCGCATTCAGTTCTGCAGAGGAGGCATCAATATGGCCTATATCATGCATTTTAAACCTAGCCTTGTTTACACACACACACACATACACAGATCAAACGCAGCAGGGTCACTGTAACAAACTTTCCAGACATTTACTGGAAAAAAAGATGTTTTCTTAAAATACTCAAGGTTTTAAACAAAGACTCGGCTGCAGCAACCCCCTCCGCTATATAAACGTTCTTATTTCTAATTGGGGGGGGGGGGTTTGCACCCAGCATTCCCACATGTATTGTATGGATTTTCAGGTCCTTTTTTTCTTTCTTTTAGGTCCAGTCCTCTTATATCCCCTCCCCCATGTCATTGTCGGCCCCTTCGGGCATGGATTAAAGCGAACCAGCACTGTCTCTTACCAGCGTACCGGGGTAAATGTGTGGGCGCACCGACTTGACATGAACAGAACGGAAAGAAAAAAAATGAAACGTGTATAAACGTATTATTCACGAGTTTTAGATTAATAACAACACCATTAGCACTGTATAGGAGTCATAATTCACAATATTGCTTTAACATTTATAAAGCTACATCATAAGGTGTCTGCCAAAAAAAAATTATACTACTACTACTACTACTACTACTACTACTAATAATAATAATAATAATAATAATAATAATAATAATAATAATAATAATGTCCAAATACATGTCAATATAGTTTATATTAATAACAAACATTAGCCTATTTCACAAAACTTAATTATCTGTTCATTTAAGTCATAAAGTTACCGTATTGCACATAACCCAATACTTGTCTTTTCTTTACCCCTATGTCCTCTATATCATTTTAACTTACATGTGTACAGCGTATCTATACAGCCTCTCTGTTGTTCATAAGCATTTAACACTGCTAAACACGTGACAATAGCTTTACTTCTGTTCAGTTTCAGGTATGCCCGGCAATTAAAATGCAGACTCCGTCCCTTACATCTGCTGCTGCTTTGCCAGATGAATCGCAGAGAAAGGGAAATCAGGGGAGATTGCTCTGAGATCACAGATGGGAGTGCAGGTTTTTTGCAAGAAATTTGAGAAACACCATTGTCCCAAATCAAAACTCAATGTGTTTCCCCACAAAGGGGTCCCCATTGAGCTCCTCCGCTTCAATCGGACTTGTTTTTTAAACTTGAAGTGTTCCGTACAAAAGCATAACTCCTTAATGTCACCTCCGCTCCGGTTCCAAGTGTGGCTTCATGTAAAGAATGCTGGAAAAAAAAATCTAAAAGAAATAGAACACAATTCTGAAGCAATAATTACTTCAGTTTGCACGCCAGTGCTTCCATAGAAACACATTTATCCGTGTTTAATTCCTCCTTCACCCATGGTAATACGAATACCAGTACAAGTAGGCTATAATGTTGTTGTTGTTGTTGATTTGTTATTTTTGAGAGGGTGTAGTAAGTATGCTTTGTATATGCAAGCGCATGTGCCGTTAATATAGGCTATTCCTTATAATATCTTGAAAGGATCACACTAACCCTTTACCCCTCGTGCTGAGTAGTATTGTTTTCACTCGGCAAATAATCGTAGTTTAATAATTACAATACGGGGCAGGTGTAATTACAGATAATCGCATCATTTTTTTAATATATATATATTTGGTTAATAAATTGAAGAAACATTACAATACAGGGTGAAATAGAATCTGTGTTTTGGTCCATTACAGAAGGCTTGTTTTGGGACTGTTTGTGTATGTAAATTCATAACAATTCAAGTCTGACTTTGAAATGATTAATTAAAATGTAAAACAAATTTACATCGCGTAGGCCCTACATTGTTATTTATACTTTAACATACAGGCTAATAATAATAAACAGTTCCAAAAATGATTCAATGTTCCAACTCATTTTCACACTAATTATAGTAAAAACAATCTATCATTTTCGCTTTTGTTGAATTTTAATAGTATACGTTGCCATTGATCTGCAAGGCCTGAGTAAAATGAAGTAAATCATATTAATACAAGCTACCGTTTTAAGAACATTTTTAAAAAAAAACGGTATTATTAATTAAGGAAGTATTCAGGAAGGAGTCTGTCAAGAGAGCAGCAGTTTGCTGATATTAATTGAACCGAAATAAAACTGCCATTCACGGGGAGCTATATCATTACAGACCCGTGACTGCAGCGGAAAATTAACATCCTCACTCATTTTTTAAGTCTAATAATAATTATAAAATACATTTACAAATGAAGCCGCTTTTAGAAACTAACCATTGGAGGTGTCAGTTCAGCAACTCGCCTTTCGTTTAAAAAAAAAAAAAAAAAAAATGTTCCAAATTAAAATCAAATGACTTTGTTTTTCCTCATCAGGGGAAATGTCATTAGGTCTTGGCATCAATTAAAAACACCCATACATACACTTTAAAAGGAAGATTTAACATAAAATTCCCGTTGAAAGACGAGTAACGTACTTCAATAGGTGCTTGTTCAAAGGGCATTTCTTTGACTTTCTTTGCAAAAATTTAAATAATTTTAATAGTCACACATGATTTAAATGTTTACTTTTTTTTTTTTTTTTTACTATTTATTGGTTTCAACCGCAAATCGGTTAAGGCTTTGCATATCTAAAAGAGAGAGATTTGAAACATTTAAACATATCCGCGTTACTCATTTTAAGTCGACTGCGTTCACAATTTAACCCGCACAGTGTTTCTGTGAGTCACCGAATTTAAAACCCTTTATACCGAACAATCTAGGGTTCTTTATAGAACCTGAACAAAACTAGGCTTCTATATACAGGAACCACTTCTATATATTTGTATAGGTTGATAATAATATAGCAATTTTGATCAAATATAACATAAATGACAGATTATCAAACAGGCATGCATGAAATCCCTCTCCTGTGTTCCAAATACAATTATTTGACCAAATGCAAACGGCAAAATATAATCAAAGACAGTCAAACGTTATCTAGTTATATATATCAATTATATATATATATATATATATATATATATATATATATATATATATATATATATGTGTGTGTGTGTGTGTGTGTGTGTGTGTGTGTGTGTAAACCATAGTTATAACTTGCTCGTTGCGTTCGTCTTTTCTTTCCAAATTGTTTCTGTTGAGCAGTATGCCTACATAAGAATTGTTCTATAGAACCGAATATATAACAAGGGTTCCACAGCGCCTCAGAAAGCGGCCGAGTGCACAGTGAGCTCTTTTCATTAAAGCACATGCAACTATCGGCTTACGGACAGTAACTACTAAATGGGCCGTGTTTAATCATCGCTACCAATAGTAATCACTTAACATGTACATAATACCATATTTACCATTACACACGGCTGTTTAAATGCGAGGATGTGGGCACGGGTATTTTATTATGAAGTCATTGAACGCCAATATCAAGCACCTCCTTTTTCGCTTTCATCGCATTCTTTTCCTGCTTGTCAGTAAATACTACCACGGTGTCCATCCTTATCATTCAGAATAATTACCGATGAACTTGAGAAGCTATTTAATGACACGTGGCCGTAAGATTGTGATTTTATTTTCTTTACGTTATTTCTTAGAATGTATGACCCATAGTCTTTGCTTTTACAATTTTTGGTACAGTATTGAGTACTCGTGACCAAAGTCAACAGGATTCGGAGAAGCAGACGTTATTGCAAAATACTTGTGAACAAATTGTACAGTGTATTTGATTTCCTGCGCCGAAGAGTAAACACGAGTGTTATCATTCAGGCGAGTTTCTGGCTGGGTTCTCGTTGGTTTGGCTGGAGTTTCTGGCATTCGGAAGAGATACAAGTTTTTTTTTTTTTTTTTTTTTTTTCTTTACCGCTTCCATTCGGCCTTCGTCTCTTCTTCTAAAACAAGCAAACCAGTATAAAAATCCTAATTGTCAAGAGAAGTGTTTAAGGTATAAAGATTACTTTTCTTCTACAGTGCCCGTCGGTGCCTGCCAGCGACTCTGAGAAAGTCAACTTTGAGTGACCTTGCAATTGAGTCTGGGGTCCCGCCATGGAGGGGTGCGTGCAGGGGTTATGGTTGGTCCCTTGGGACCAGAATTAATTCGGATGGGAGACCAGTTGCGAGAGGAATTTTGTCATTTGTCAGATTCTTGACCCGTGAGCACTGGTTAAAATTTATTGAACGCTTCCCTTAACTAACGAGGCTACTAGACTTAGCTAAGGGTGTGAAGAGGATATGCGATTCCTCCCGGTGCTGTAGTTTACTTCATGGCATTTATTCATTATTGATTTGTAAACCTATACTTTTAATAGCACCTTTTGAATAATGGACAGACGGTCAAATAGGAAGAAGCAGCAGCAGCGAGGTTACGTGTACCACCTTATAAAACCAGTTTAACCTTATAAAACCAGTTTAAAAATAGTTTATTGGAATTCCTCAGACAATGTATAACCCAATATGTTTTTAAAGACTTTAGATACTAACCAGTGTACATGGAGCCGCTTTCTAAATTAAAAAAAGCAAAAAAAAAAAAAAAAAAAAAAAAAAAAGGCTTCTTCCAGTTACCCTGTCAATGCAAACCAATCTGATTGAGATCAGTCGCTTGAAAGGGGCAGTATGAAGCAAAAATCATCCCATAGGAACGGGCCAGTACCTACTAGCCTCCCAACAGGTAGAGTCGGTCTGGATCAAGCGCTTAAATCGATGTCGGATGTAGTAGCCGCTAGATGGCGCTAAAAGCGATGTTGAAACTAGTGAAAAATGACTAAAAGTAACGTAGTTGGGTTTAGGGGTAGAGGGAATATTTAGGGGTTAGTAGGTACCTACGGGCCCATTCCTATGGGATGATTTTTGCTCGATAACGTCCCATTCAACTGACTGATCTCAGTCAGATCCTCTGGCAAATTCATTCAAAAATGCCCAGCCAGACAGGGGAGTGAAGCTTGTCCTACAACACCCCTGTCCTCTCTAAATTTATCATCTCCACGTTTCCTTCCTATAAGAAAAAGGCTGGCTACATAATAATAATAATAATAATAATAATAATAATAATAATAATAATAATACAATCTCTTTCCATAGCCCTGATGTAAAAAAAGAAACAAAAAATAGCCAAAGTAGCTGCTTAACCCTAATCTAACCCCTCGTGTACGTTTTGGATTTTTAACACAACTTCCTCTTTCCCTTCTCAAAATTAAGTACGGATAAAATTATTATTATTATTATAGAGTTCTAGAATCCAGTGCAACATTCAAAGCTTACCCTAGACCCACATGAAGTTGACTGGGGAACCGGTACCAGTATGACACTGGTTGGTGGTTACTGTATTTTGGGGTAGGGGAGACTGGGGACAGATGTAACATTTTGTGCCTTTCTCTCCATTACACACATAGTATGTGAGCTAGTTTGACCAGACTTTGACACAAACAACTTACATCTGTCCTCTACCAATCCCCTTAGCTATCTTGTTTCAAGAGCTGATAAAGCAACGTTACAACTGACCCCGTGGCCAGGGTCAAATGTAAGGGGGGGGGGGGGGGGGGGGGGGGGGGGGGGTAACATACTGTGAGGAAAAATTAAATAATACCACATTTAATTTAACTCAAGAACTGAATGTTTTATTAATAAGATATACTTTCACATAAAGCAAATATGTTTGTTTTTATTTAACTCAAAAATGAAATATCTTTATTGAAAAATAAAAATTGTCATATAAGGCCATTTATGTAACTTGCACCAGACCGGGAAGCCATTACTTAAACCTACTGTTCCAGCAAGAAACAACAAAACTAAGACCAGTCAATTGCATCAATTATAAGTACAGAGACAAGGGATGGGAATGCTAAAAGCCTGGATCTATAAACTGGGTAACACAGGTATTTATCACAAAAATTAAAACTAGGGGGAAAAATATTCTTGCATGCAAAATTTCAGGACTCTGGCACAGGCAGACAGAGACCTGAACTGAGCATGTGCCCAGTGAGTGACTTCACTTTAGCTGCTTCTGATTAGAGAAATTCCAGGTGTTACAATCGTCCCGTGTTATAACTGTCCCCCGTCTCCGCTACCTTTGTTCTGGATATTGTGCACCTCCTAAAACCCAGTCGTTCAGTTGAGTTCTAGAGAAAGGAAGTGCAACTGTTCTATAAAGAATCTCTGGGATATAACCAACAATGCTGTCAGTGTCAGGCAGCAGGAACTACAGATTAATAAAACCTACAGTACAGTTATCTGCACCACTTACTAACTATTACTGTAATGGTGCTAGGTTAGAAGTAGGGCAACCATAGGAAACAATGCTTCGTAATATTTTAGAACTATGACAGAGCTATCACTATAGTCTGTTAATCTCAGGTATCGCGACCCATTATGTGCTAATATTAAAAGACCACTACACATAGGGCCTACAAACAACGCTGCAGGTTTAAGCGTTAACACTGGAGCCAGGAGGATATTGCTTAAAAGAAACATCCTACTTTGAGTGTTTTCAGCCAGCTTGGTATGAAGTATGGACTTACTGCATGCCTTATCGCATAACTTCCTCTCTGTTGCAAGCTATTAATCAAGATACAATCTGATGCATCTTTACCCTCGTGGAATGACCCCACCATTAAAAATGACAGCTATCAAAATAGATACATGATCACTTCTGCACCTGTCACAGTGTAACATACATAAAGAACCAAAATAAAAAGGGAGGGATCAGGAACACCTCACCTTCTATTAAACCATGTTAATGTGTGAGTCTCAAGGAAATGATTCATTCGAATGCAATTTATCACATTGCAATATATTATAGTACACAATCTTTACATGACCACACATGCTCACAAATGGAATTTGCATAGCACTTATAGAGCATTAAATGTCACACAATAATTGTAAACTGTAACAGTGTAGCTAAAGCTACACTTTTTTTCTTGGTTTTGTTGCTCCAGATGAACCATTTACTACAGTATTCTAAAAGTACTTTTTAAAAAGCACTTTATCTAACTTTACTGATGGCTGTGGCTTCCGAATTGACTGCACTGTCTTTCATTCCTAATAGTCGTGTGATACCTTGGCATGTCACCTGTTGAGTGGCTTCACTCCAATTGGTAATATTGCTGTCTTGTTAAATTCACCGGCTGTTTCCATCAATGCCAGCGATGGGAAACTAAATATTCAACACAAGAGGCAAGATGTTGGGGTGTTTCACCGTAGCAATATTATTGATTTCCCAAGTTACAAACACACAAAACAACCCACTTATAACACACCTGCTATGCTCTCCATCGCTATTTATTATTATTATTTTAATTTAGTAGTTGGCAATTGTTTCTACTATTATTTTCTCTTCAATTTGGAATAGCCAATTATTTTTAGGCTCAGCTCACCGCTACTACCCCTGCGCCAACTCAGGAGGGCAAACATGAACACATGCTGTCCTCTGAAGCATGTGCCGTCAGCCGACTGCTTCTTTACACACTGCAGCCCATCATGCAGCCACCTCAGAGCTAGTGTCGGAGGACAACGCAGCTCTGGGCAGCTTACAGGCAAGCCCGCAGGCACCCGGCCACACTACAGGTGTGGCTGTTGCGCAGTGAGCTGAGGACTCCATGTGAGAGCCTCATCACTAAGCAGTAGTTTCAAAAAGGTGTTGTTAATGAATTAATTAATTAGTGTCATCTCGTGTGGGGTTTCTGTTTCTGATACAGTGGGCACCGTTTACTATCTATAAAGGACTGTTTAAACTTCTGAAACAACCCTTAATGTTTTGTGAATTGGGCCTGATGTCGCTCGTTTCGTTGGCCCACAGTCTGAGAACCATCAAGTACAACACAACACCAGCCTTGACAGTTTGGAAGGTCAGTAACTGACAGCTTGGAACAGTTAGAGAGCAGCTGGCAGGATCTCAGAATTACAAACAAACAAGATACTTCCAACTCAATGTGATGAGGTTGCCACAGTGCAATAGTGATTCACAAGATGAGTTTCATTACTATTGCACATATTATTGAGGTGCAAGTGAAACAAACCTGCAGCTATAACAATGTAGGCTGGTTATAAGCATCCGGTATTAAAAAAGTAACTTTGTATGTACATGACATTTTTGAGCTGTGATATCTATTCTACTTACATGTTTAGATTTTCTTCATATCATTTTCTGTTTCAGCTATAGATGACTTTTCATAACTCAGTGTGCCCCCTCTGTAACTCTCATAAAATTTTCTCCCAAGTGCATCATGTACACCAGTGTGTAACCATGTAACTGGGCCCCTGCAACACTCAGTTCCGACTTGTAAAAAGTCATCAAGATGGCTGAAACAGAAAATGAAAATTAGTGATAGATGAAGAATACATTTGTTAAGATAATTGATATTTCAACCTACTACTACCACTACCACCAAGTAACCAAATTTCTTTATACCTGTTGTCATAAGCAACATTATCAATGGTCCCCATTTCATTGTGCTGAAGAGAATTATATGATGATTATTATTTTAGTATGTTTTTTTCAGATGCAATGCTACAGCTTAAACAGTTACTTTAAAGCTACAACTAACACTGGGAGCATTTTTTAATTTAATGTATTTCTTCTTGTTGCTTCCTGGTACCAATTCACTTCTTGGCTTGTAGGTCAGATTTACTCCAATGGTCTTACTGGCCCCTACAGCACAGGAAGTGATTACCTACTGCTGCTTAGTGTGAAAAATAAAGCAAGCAAAATAACTAGAAAATCTGCAGCACAACAGTGAGCACAGATGCTGCAATGCTAAAAAGTGATACGAATAAAGCCTTGGTTAATATAACAGAATTTAAAACCTAACCTAACAATTACTCTGTTGAATCTTACCTTGAAAATGAAATACTGTTCAATGAGCTTTCTTCAAATTCTCAAGTTGCGAAGGAACATCACTGCATGGTAAACCAGGGTTTCAATTAAGAAGTAAGAGTTGTCCAGAAGGAACTGTTTTTACCTTGTTGTACCGATCAAGGGGACAGTGACTCACAGGAGACACAGCGGTTGCATCCCAAGAACTCCCATCAGCCTTAGAAACTTCAAACCATTGTGGATCACATGATTGTGAACCTTTCAGGATTCCAGCAAGTTCCCCCTGATAATAACAGTTTAAAAAAAACAAGCAGCTTTCACCTGATTTCAAGCAGCTCATCAGGTCTAGTTGCCTGCTCTTGAAACACATCACAGGTCAGAACCGCCAAAGTGTGTTAGAAATAAGAGCTTGTGATCAGCTATTGTGGATCATTCCTTTAGTTTTCACTTACTAATATAAAAAGATAATTTGCTAATCTAACAAGCATTATGTGCAGGTAACTGGAACTGAAGACTAGCCCACGAACTTGGGTACAGACACATTAAAAAAAAAAACAGTAATGATTGCAAACTTCAGAAAAGGCTAAGGGGAGAACAAGAAAATTAAATGTGACATATTCTTTAAGCATGACATTTGAGACAAGGATCCATTTAATGGTTTTAATTATTTCTGCTTCTTCAGTTTACCCAACTATTAACAGTAATAAAACCGTCATACCCACTGAGATGGAAACATCCAAACTATTTTGTGCCAAAGATACAGCTCTCTTACCTGAGGGTGCAACTTGTCAAAAGGTGTAACTGGGGGGATTATCTCAGAGCTATTGGGGCAGCTGGAATCACATTCTTGGGGGGGGGGGGGGGGGGGGGGGGGAGGAAAAACCTAATATCTTAACTTTGTTATACAAACCCCTTTTCAGCGATGTAAGTGCACATGCAATTGCTCAAAGCAAAACCACGATGTGGTATGATTTCAAATAAAGCCAAAAGTGTCTCATCAAGAATTGTGAGTGAATGAACACGTTATACTTTAAAGGTCTTTGCGTGAGAATGGATAGAAGGATGGTGTTAATTAGCCTTGGGGGGAGGAAGGTTTGCACAGTGCTAGATTATTTAGTTAAGTATTTTTTTTTTGTGTTCAAACCTTGTTTATTCTGCGGGAGAAAACAGCAAACATCTCCTTTTAGATTTGATATTTTTAACTAACAATATAGGAGAGAGCTAAGACTAACAGCACACAAACAGCTTTCTGGGCTGGCTGGTTTCCTCCTAGTTTTGTTCATTTTTCTTTCACGCAAAATAAATTGCACATTGATTTCCAAACAGATCTAATTATCAGTTTCGTCATCTACATCGTCAGGCATCTTCAAGTACCTTTAGTGCTTTTCCCTTACTCTTTAATTATTGAATATATTATTTGGATAAATGGAGGTGCCCGTCAGTTAATTATCACACAATTCTAGAAAACTGTTTATCCATTTGTGATTAAACTTGGTGAGGACATCCTTGCGCACAAGTTATTGAAGGCAACATAATCTGGAAAAAAAACATGGAGGTCCCTGTCTGAGAAGAGTTTATCTGATTGTGCTGAAACTTATCACACATTAATAGTATCTGAAGCAAAGTAAAGTAGTTTGATCCATTGCTGGTTTTACTAGGAGTTAAATAAGACACACCTTAGCTTGTTACCTATACACTGTGCCCAATCAAGCCTGGAATGGGTGAAACTGCTATGCAAAGGAGTCCTATTTCTATCCCTGTTGACATCTCCACCGCGGTTCCAACATGTGTACAGATGGCAGGATTTAGCCTTAAAGCTCCATGCTTGAAAGGGGAAATTAGCCCACTGTGCAGATAATGCCAGAGGAGGTTTCAAAAGGGTTAGTGTCGACGTAAAGCAGCACAGAAATTCCCATTTTCAGACTGCTTTGTGAAATGAGGGGATAATCGTCTTAGTAACATTAGCTGCTCCAGGATATGTCAACGTCATCACTATGATTTCTCCTAGCAAGCCCCACTGAATGCACAGGATTACTTGTGATATCCACTCATCCGCGCTACCACCTGACTCACTCAATTCTTTTTAAAAAATGTTTTAAGTGAGTGATTACCCATCTTATTTTTTTAGGTAATTTCAAATGGCAGGGATCTGTACACAATACAGTTTAAACAGGAAATACAATAACGATAAAGCTAAATGGAAAGACAGTCTTTCTTAATTACCTAAATTGTAGTCGATTTAAACATAATATTACTCATAAATCAGTCGCACTAGTGTTATCGTACATATGGGCCTATGCTTGGGTATATACCGTTTTCTCTGTTGGTTTCATATATTCACCTCTTTTGTCAAGAGTTTTTGTCTGCAAAATTAAATCGTGAAACAATTTATCCGAAATCGGATAAAACAAAAACAAATCAGATTAAAAAATACATAAACTTTGAACACAACACAAAACAGAACACAGAGGCTCCAGCATGCTCAGTCACTTTATAGAACTAGCAGTAAATAAAATGAGCATACAACCAAAACAAATGAAAACAATGGGCAAAAAGGTACTGGAAAAAAAATAAAAAATACAAGAGCACAAAGGTGATCACCGCCCCCTTTATATCACATTATAGTGTTGGTAACTGAGAACCCTGATGTCCTGTTAAAATGTATCAGCAGTATCTTACAACAGCAGTCTAGGTCCAAAACACATCAACAAAACTGACCATGTTTTTCCATGAGGATCAAGTGAACAGACCAGCGATCCTCTTTTTATAGAAGCAAAAGTCCACACATCACCATTGTATTTATTGTTCAGCCCACTGTGAATCATTTACTGGTGCAGGTAACACCTTACATGATAAATAAAACAAATATACCATTACTTGGCAACATGGAGACAGACTGAATACTGTCGATATAAAAAGTCTAAAGCAGTGGTTCGCAATTCCATTTCTCAAAGGTCCAGTTGAGGTATTTAGCAGGTTCAACTGAATAATTACCAACCTTATTGGTATAAACACCTGGACTGGGCAGGTACCAGACATGAGGGACACTGGTCTCAAGTCAGCAGTTGTAGTTCACCAGTTAAACAACACATCGCCCTTCAGCTGGCGCTTAATTAACAAGCCTGCACACCCTGGTGCTGCGAGTGCGAATCTCTGCAGGGCAGTAAACTGGCGATGAGGACCTGCTTCACTGACATACTGGGTAGTAGCAGAAGGGACTGTGAGGCACCCCACTCACTCTGAAGGCACTGCTGCTTGGCCACGCAGGTTCCTCCAGCAGAGGAGAGGGATGCTACAGTTTTAGAAAGAGAAAAATTGACAAAGGGCATAACGTTCAGTGTTTGAATTGACCACGTTCTATAATTTGGTCTTTTTAAAATTTGAAAGCACCACCATGGCCTCTAGAGCTCTCTATAAAGCACCTGGTACACTACAGTGCAATCACTAACCTGCAACCCCCTTCCCCTCTCCCAACTGTATACACGAGAGCTTACCAGCAGTGTCATGGGACAGAATTCTAAAAGGGTTCCTTTAATATTTAATCTCTTGCATGAGGAAGTCGGATAGAGAAAAGAACAAATAAAGGAACCCTTTTTAACTGCTGCCCCTGACACTGCTGGGAAGCACTTTGTCAATTAGATAAACATTTTATGTTAAAAATACTTAAGCAAAAACCAAAACATGAATATACTGGATTTCGTTACTTCTGGTAATTAGTTCTTAATTCCCTCTCCCAGGGATTTCACTCAAACCATTTTAATATCACTTCAGAGGGACCAAGGAAAAATGAGCATCGATCTTTTTATCAGGTAACAGGACAAAATAGGCATGAAATATTGATATTGCAAACTTCAAAACAGGACTACAGCTACAGGTACTGCAGTAACAACCCCAATTCAGAGCCATCAGTGTTGTGTAAGCTGTATTGTTTTGTCCTGCTGTACTTTATCAAAATAGTGTTCAGAAAATAAATATGGAGGGTTACATTAACCCATTGCTTTGCAGTTTTTGGTAAATTGATATGATAACTTACTCAGATTTTGTTACCCGCAAAAGTTAAGTCTAAGTGTAATGTATCAAATTACAAAAATACAGCTTGTGGTCTGATTTTTTTCAAAGAAAAAATGTATTTGGTACTTAATGGGTTAAAAGGAGTGACATTAACCAGGTCTGACTGCAGTAATTTCAGGCCAGCTGTTTTCTGGGAACTGTTTAGGCAACTAGTTGTTTCAGCCGTTGCCAGAAATTTGCCACGTTACAAGCAACTTTTAGGCGACATTTTCAAGAAACATCCCCAATTTAAAAAATAAATTTAAATCAAGAATTATTTTTTTGCACATCGTAAAAATGACTGGAAAATGTCAGTAACAACTCAGCTGCTTCAACAGTTGCCAAAAAGTAGCCTTAAGAGACACATAAATGCTTCCATCGCGAGTTGGCAAATTTCTTAGACGCACTTAAAACCTTGAGGGTTCTCTAGTTTGACAAAAATGGGCGAGATTACGAGGCAAGCATGGAGCTGTGAAGCTAGAACTGGGATCGAGAGGTTGATAAGAAACATGGGTGAGGTAGGCATTGGAACTGTGAAGATAGAATTGGGATCGAGAGGCTTTTTTTTTCCTTTTTTGATGCAATCCAGGGTTACAGTGCTAACAGTGAAAGAAAAAAGACGCTTGCTGTAGTCTGCATACGGACAAGTAGATCAATGTCTATTAATACCAGTAACTTCTTCAACACATTTAAAGACTGAAAAACGATACATCTCTTAGGAATTAATACGACGCTGTACTGGGGATGGGGGGGGGGGGATGCTTTCTTCTGTAAATGCAACTTTTACTTTTGTTTGTTTCCAGTTATTTTAGTTGACAAACTTCTCCAAACAATAACTTTGAGAGAAACCCTGGAAGAAATTGATGGCATCGAATCAAAACCATTCATCACAAAAGTTGACTGACAAATGTCTGAATGATCTTTGAAGTATCTCAAAACTTGTATTTAAATAAATGTGGAAACGTATTCACATATTTATTTATCCCCCCCCCCCCCCCCCCCCCCCCCCACTACTATTATTTTTTAAATAATTAAGGCCAGGACTAGTCACACAGCCTTTGTGAAAAAGACACGTCCAGTACTGTCTCCCATAATTCTCTTCACCGCATGGGCACGACATTTAGTTCAGCCCCTTATCCCGGCAGCCCAGCCCATTCCCTGTTACCCCTCCCTCTGGCGGCATCACACAAACACAACACTGAATATTCACAAGCAGACAAACACGTGACTAATTTTCTGAACCTCAAGCATAGACCAGCTGAGCAACTCTCAAGCACCCTAACTGGTTCATAACTGAACAAGGCACTTGTTATTACCCACTGTCCGCAGTAGTATGTATAATAGAACATATTCCCATCGAATTTAAAGTTACACTAAAACATCTTTTTTTTTTTTTTTTGCTGGTGGTGCACATCCTTATACCACAGCCTTATTTGTATCAGAAAGCATTATGTTTGCTTCCCCCAAAAGGCAGTTATCAGCTACTTGCAACAGCATCACTGTAAGACAAATAGCCACGCTTCTGTAGCTACCTGCAGCAAATTATGTTCTTATACCAATCCGGTTTGTACTGAAGACACCAACAAATCTGATTATTTAATACTGGCTTATACCATCACATGATACACACTGTACTATCTGCTGACTGGCAACCTCAGAAGTGACTCTCAGTCACAAAGTAACAAATAAACACGAGAAAATAAAATAAAAACATCAAAAACCTCCTAAATTTCTTTTTTCTTTTTCTTTTTTTTTGGGGGGGAAGAGACTTGGCTGGCTCAGCTACAAACAGGAAATGTTTAAGAAGGGTGACTAAAACTGAAACACTGTTTTCTTTAGGAGATGTCTGTTTGACAGTGAGGACCACAGCCACGGAACATCTCAGGGACTGGAATCTAGGGAAATGATTCCCCAAGCCAACAATTCTGAGGATCGTTTAATGTGGAAACTCGCTTATTGTATCATCATTGAAACAATCACAGCGTTGAAAAGAGCAGCATACACACACATACACACACACGCACGCACACAATAAGAGAAAAAAAAAACAAACAGTTATAATCTAGAGCGATAACCAGTGCACTAAAAGCTTCCATGTCAAAATAAATATGCATTATAATATAAATGGCAAATTATATTCTTTATAAAAGTCAGCTAAATGACAAAAAACACAATTGCACCACCAGCCACCCGCAAAATAAAAGAACACTGTGAATTATTGATGGCAAAAATTATTCAGAGCTCCACATAAATACTGTCACCCGTTAAAATCTTCAAAAACAATAAATCAATAATTTATGCGCAATTTCATGCCGAGTCAAGTATGTGTATGTATATAGATATATATATATATATAATCTATATATAGTTATATATATATCTATATATATAGAGTTTGATATTGTTTATGGCGTTAACAAAGTAATAAAAAATAATGAAAGGGGGAAAAGAAGAGGGGAGGGGAGCGTGTGAATTAATTAAATCAAGTCTCCTCGTGACTCGTTGAGGAAGGAGGAAGGAGGAAGGAAGGAAGGGTGAGGCGGGGCTAAAGTTCTAACAAACGCTCATTCACGTTCCAGCAGTGTCTGGAGCGATTCCGAACACCAGACCAGACCTGGCAGCAGGTTTTCTTCTTTTTCACTATTTTTTCTTTACACACAAAATACTACTGGAGGAGTCTTTGCGTAAGATCTGTCGGTCGTATCTCGAGATCGAGCATGTGAACAGAGAGAGAGAGAGAGACAGTGTGTGTGTGTGTGTGTGTGTAGTGATGGAGGGTGTGAACGGCTGGCTTGCTCGCTGGCTCTTCGCAGCTCGAAGGATGCCGCTGATCATCTCTGTGGCTCTTCTACCTACTCTTTCGCTTCGAGGAAGAGAGTTTCTTGAGGAAAAAGTTTTGCCTCCACTAAACTCCATGTGGGGTCCAACTGGGTCACCTGAGGAAAAGACAAGGAGAGATGAAATGAGAGGTTTCAGTACAGCAGAATATACTCCATTACTTACTGTAGTACTGTATGCTGAAGGGCAGTATTAAAGGCTTTTAGAAAGGTTTTCTTCTGTACATGTAAAAGTATTTTAAAAATGGAAATTCTTAGGCTCTTACTGGAGCTTTCTTCTTCAGGGTATCAACAGTTTTTGGTCATCACTCATTTCAGTTTGCAGCAGCCAAAAGTTAAAATTAGAACGGTTCAAATCTGTGGTTGATTTTAGCTGTAGGGTCGACCCGTTGCAGAATGGCATCTGTGCCTGCTATGTTGCTGCTGAGTTTTATGATTGTGTTTTTTTTACTGTTTATTTATTGTGTTTGATGTTGTTTGCTGTGGTGTTGTCAGCCTCTTGCCAGGTCGTCATTGTAAATTAGAATGTGTTCTCAATTGACTCATCTGGATAAATAAAATGTTTTGATTGATTGATTGTTCTGACATCTGTTTATATCTTTTAATTGCAATTACAATAGGATCACTGGTCCTCCTTTTCTTGTGTTGACAGTCTTTGGTTCATAGCTTCTATTTTGTACTTCAATTTGGAATACAGAGGTATTTCAAAGGCAAGGCTATTGATGGCATACTGCTGCTTCTGCTTGGTACCTAATCACTTCATGTGTTTCAGTAAAAACTGGTCTAGATACAATTAGACCACAGGACTTACAAAAAGGAAACAGGATGCAGCAGTTAAAAACAACCTCCCCAACACACAATATTACTGGAAACTCTTTCCATCATAAAAACACCCTACAAGGTAAAGATCCTTCAGGCGGCTGCACTATGACAGTAATACCAAATCCAGACTGTTAAAACTGTAACCCTGAAAGCCATGTCTGGACAGAATTAGTCACCATACATCTCAAATCAGAAATGCTTTGTTAAAAAAAAATAAAAAAAAACATCCGAATTTGGATTCTCTCTGTGCTGGACTATGCCGAAGTCTCATCTACCGTATCAGAGTGCAAAACACGCTACTTTATCAAAACTTGACTTGACGGGCGTCAATGTTGCAATATTTTGTAATAATGGTTTGGCATCTCAACTCATTGAACTGAATGGAAAGACAAGGCTGGATGCGAACCAGTAGCCTCAAGGTTTAAAAACTTGCCATTCGACTCCCTAATCAAGATGGCAGTACGTGTCTAGCGGATGTTAGTATTAATAATTCATCCGCCGCTAGGAGATCCACTTGCTGAAACACTCATTGGGGAGAAGAAGTGGGTAAGCGGTGAAGTTTATTATCATGAATAAAAACAAACAGGCTGACACTCCATGTTCTTTTTGGCCATCCACCTTTCAATCAAATGACATCCCTGGCTGTTTTGTGAAAACGTTCAAGCTGAATGAACTGATTGTTCTAAAATAATCATCAACGCAGCAGAATGTTAAGATCCAAAAACTTTCAATAGGGTTGTGTCTGCCTTTCTAGCACGTTTCAGGTTGGAATAGCAAGGTCGTCAGGGGTGATGCCATAGCACAGCAAAACAATTGTGCTTTCTAATCTTGGTCCCTCAGTTCAGCACCGCGGCATGCCAAGCTGAGCTCCCCTTGGAAGCTGCAGTAATTATTTAGAGTTGTGATACCTTGTTATGAAAACCTGTTAGGTTGAGAGCAGCGCACACAGCTCCATGTGCGTTAGGCTGGTGCCTGCTGCGATGTACTAATTGAGCAGCTATTGTGTTGTTCTAGCTGAGGAGAAAGAAAGAAAACCAACAGAAAAAAATAAAAATAACAACCTTCTGCTAAAGTTGGCCTGCCACGAGTACTGCAGTTAATAACGGTACTCTGGGACCTTCCTCAAGCAGACGAGTAAAGGAGGAAGGGGGGGGGGGGGGACAGACTTTTTTCTTCACAACACAAATCAGCATTCTGGCTCTGTACCTAATGAGTGTGCTGATGCCACTCTTTCTCACATGACTGTGTGTGTGGGGAGGGGGTGCCATGAACATGTGTGCATAACAGCTGATGACAGCAAGCTAATAAACAGTTTGCAGTGTTCATCAAACAAACAGACACACACACGCTCGCACACGAGCTTCAACCACCAATTTGACAAATGAATGCCCTTTATGCAGACTCCCTTTTTACAGCCGGTTACTGAAGCCCGGTGTCAGTTACTTGGAGACCCCCGAGCAGCATCAGGCATGGTCAGCCAGCCTGGCATGGGCGTGTGGGTGGGTTGGCAGCGAGGGACCCTGCAGCAGGAGGTATGCCCGACAGCCCCCTCGCAGAGAGGGTGGTGTCCATGATTACACAGGGGAACGCCAGAGTTTGCAAATGTTTACACTGTTATCCAATTAACAGACAATAACCAGAACAGCATCTGTCAACAAACAAAGCTGTTGTTTTTTTGCATTCTCCGCCCCCTTTTGCTTATTAGCTCCGAGGCAATTTCTTCTCCTTATGGTTTGCCTTCCTGCCTAATTAAGGGGACAGCATTGCCTGCCCCCCCACCCCCTTCTCTCTCTGGGGAGACGATATGAGGTTGTGGATGTTACACACCCCAGCCTCCCAAGTCCAGGACCTAATATAATCTGTGTTCATATTCTAGTTATATTCAGACACAGGATAATCTCCAAACAGTGCACATGTTTACGTGTAACAAGGGAGGAGAGAGAGACCAGAAGGTATAACCACAAATGCTTTTCACTGTAACTTTCATTTGTCATTATTTCACCCCACGTGACCCAATTTCTGGATTCCTCATCACATGCACTACACTTGCATCCAGAGGAGTGAAAGCAAAGTGACACCTCTGCTGTATCAGGGGGTATTTCCAGAAGACAGCAGAGGAATCCGCTAATCCTCTAGTAATTCGTCCCCTCTTTCCACATGTCTCCTGATGGAGGGCTACTCAATGACCTGTACAGCACCTTATCTGGCTCAGATATCTCCAAGTACAAAAACAACGACCAGAACGGTATTGTTCTGGTGAACAAAAACAAAGAACAAAACAAAAGTTCCCAACCAAGATGGTTCCTAAAAAGTAGCCAAGCAAATCTCCCCATTTCTACAAACAGCCCCTGCTAAAATGACTTGGTGCAGGTCATGGTCATTTCATTTTATGAAAACACACAGGCCTAGGTTTTCCTCCCATGGGCAAAACCACAGGAAAATTGTCCCCAACATAATAAATGCATTTCTATCCGAAGTCTATCCAAAAGGTCTCTAGCAAAGGAAACAAATGCCAAAATGACGTCTGAAATAACTAACACACGTTCTACTGTGCAGTGTGCCTCGCCATCCTTTAAAGGATCATTTGACGAGGTACCGGGTTTCTTTACTCTCAGAGATTGTTTTATTTACTGTAAATACTGTAATTGTCTACTTTTGTTTTCTAGGTAATATTTACTTTTTTAGAATAGTCAATTAGTCATATCTGAACATGAAAAAGCCATGTTTGTACCATCGCTACTCCACAAATTTCACCCAACCAGACAATCACATAGTTACTGGGGTATGGATAATTATATCAATGAAGGGTTGTGGAAATTAATGCCTGGCGAGTTTGTAGAAGATATTCCCATTCAACCTGAATAAAAGCTTGTGGTGCCCCCAGTACCCACCCCAGGCTCTGTCTGCTGGCATTTTGTAACTCTACACCAGCGCTTATTTCTTCTTTGTATGCGTTCTTGGTCCTCAGGTGCCTTATTTTGGAGTTATGAAAAGGGTCCCTGGATGAATGAATGGAAGAATTTCTGGTTTAATAAGCTAAAGTTAGGAGCCTTTGATAAAGGGTCGAACTTAAAATCATTCTGAGCCAACGACAATTGCTAATATGTTACCGTCTTATTTATTTTGTATATTTAGCATTTCTGATATATTTATCGTTATCTTTTTGCACCTACGTTTGTGTGTTTTTTAAATCCAATGCACAAAAATGCTCACATCTCAGGATTCTCGTTAAAACAGGGAATCTAACAACTAGCAAAAGGTGTTATTGGACTAACTGGCACTAACCAACTAATCTGGTTGTTTCCTGATGGAAATGCCATTGCTGGTCGATAAACACAGCCTAGTGCTACTGCAGGACAGTACCCTAAAGAAAATGCAAGGTCCTAATAGAAAACTGCATTAAACTGAACCTTTAAAATAAATAAGATAGACGTAAAAAAAAATAATAACAACATGCACTGTCAAACTTCAATCAGGGAAACCAGTTTCCCGTTAATTAAACCAAAATAACTTGCCTGTTTTAACATTCTGTTGTCAGTGTTTATTTGGCCAATTACTAAAGCAGTGGGAGATCATTAGCTGCTGCCAGGGATTCTAAAGGAGCACATTTTGCAGGGGAGTTAACAGGCCACTTCAAAGCAAGAGGCAGGCAGTGTGAGGGGGCTGGTGGCTCAGTCAATCACACACTAGCCCCCAGGCAGAGTCTCCCAGGTTTCAATCCTACCTCAGTGAAAAGACGGACATGTTCACGCTAACAACTGCACAGCACGGGGCGGTATGGAGGTGCAGCCTTTCTGTGTTCAACACGTTCAGAACTCAGCATTACTCTCTGTCTGGCAACAGTGGAAGGCGGTTCCATTAACATTACAACAATCCGCAAGCTTTTAGTACACTACAACACTGTTTTAGAAAGCAAAGAGCAGAACATGCTTGCAGACGAACACATTCTGTAAAAAGCTTGCTCCCCAGCTCTAAGATTGTAGATGAGGGTAATATGTGCTGTACATACAAGAAGTCAAACAAAGGTGTTTTTAAGTAACTCCTTTTAATAGGATTTTCTGAATATGTATGTAAAAGCTATAATGCTGAAATTGTCAATACCGTATGTAAACCACCAGTACACTGGTCTTGGAATTGCTTTTTCTTAAGGATACAGAGCTGGATACTGGCTCTGGTGGGTCAGGAAACTTGCACATTCCCTTCTTGAACATGTTATCAAACAGTAATCTGAATAAAACCAAAAGAAACTTAGCAAACAGACACATGTATCGGCTTATTAAAATAGGGCGCCTTGCCTATTGCTGGTTTTCAGATTCTAACCCAAAAGGAATTGTTTCTCAGGAGTACGACCCAGATACAAACATCTATTTTCAAATAATTCAGTAACAAGTGAAAGGAGAAAGGGAACAGACAGGCCGGAGAGCAAAGCGAGCGCTGCAGCTGTTTTTCTGGGCTCCCCAAGGCAGCCAAAGAAACAAAAGTATTCAGTAATTTGTACTGCTTATCCCAGGCAGATCAGCTTTGGTTTTAAAACGAAGGGAGAAATCCTGTATAAACGATATTCCAGAGAATTACAAATGCAATAGTCGTATATAGGCTAATCCTTCCGCAAAATAAGAGCCTCGGATGTCATTTAGCAGTTTTCTGTTTTCATTTTAATTAGTTCTCAGCGCAGGCGGATTAGATGGGGTGCTGTTGAGATACACAAACACTGCTGCCACTTGACTTGCTTCCCGTGGAGTTTAATTAAGAAAAAAAAAAAAAAAAAAAAAGCCTTTTGCGTAATAAACTATTATTATTCATTTACATCTTTGCCTCTCAGTAAAAACTAACAGGTTGCACAAGTGCCACTGAAAGCAGTCTGTATGTATGTATTGGGGGACTTGCACTTCTGGGATGATTCCTTTCCTTGACTTTAATAACACTACACATTGTCGCTGCCTCTGAAATAATGCAGAAAATGTCTTTGCTAACCCTCAACAATGACTTTGAGATATTTTAAGTTGCTATCAGGGAATCCAAGACAGGAATAGTGTGCTGTGCAGCCCAGAACACTGGCTAATGCAGGGTGTAGCTAAGTACAGTAGTTTCATATGATGTTCCTGTATGTAGCTCACTATAGATAAAGAAGGGGCACTTTGATCCACCGAACCCTTTGGTTTTAACCCTTTCCTTGCTGGGTCTTTAATCTACTGGCAATAGAGCAGCGGCTTAGGAAGCAAATCATTCAGTTGATTTATGTGGAATAACAAAATCCAAACACACTCGTAATTGTGATTAGAAAGAAATCAGCACGTCGTGGGTGTGTTAAAAAGAAGGGTGTTCACCCAGGCTTCAATGCTACATTGGCCATACATTAAATACATTCAAATACATTCAAATGCCCTTTTTATTTTTTTTTTTAACTCTAATATGACTAGGGCTTCTGTTTCTCGGGTTTTATTAATTGCATTTTTCAGTTCTTATTTTTAGCTATTTTCGAGTTTTATGTAATTAGTTTTTTTCTGGGCTTTCGTTTTTGATAAACTGTATGAAATGAGTGTTGCTTGAGTGTTTTCTGTTGTTTTTTTCTGTCAAAATATGTATAGTAGTAACTCAAAAGTACTTGCACCTTCTTTCCTTTGCTGTCTTCCACAATGAAATCCCTATATGGTCACAGGCACATTCTGTTTTAGACCCTCCATATCTTAACTGTAATACAGCTTTAAATCCCACTAACAAGCCTCCAATCCTGATTGTAATCTCATTTTAAATCTCGCAAGCGGATTCTCCAATAGAGTGTGCTGTCACTCAGAAGTTGGGGCGGGTTTAAAGTATTCAGAACGAATCATTGATAGACACAAGTCAGAAAGGTGGGACATTGCCCAGCAGCACTGTCAAATATACTTCTTATTATTTTTGTAGTAGATTTTATTTTTTAATGGGAAAAGGGTAAAGTCAACGTGAATTTCCACAGTTTTTCTGGTGTTTTCTGGTGTTTATTGGCTATCCATCAATTTCTGTTTTTTTGTATTAGGGGTGTTTTACCGGTTAAAACCAAAAATCAGAAGCCCTAAATGTGATGTACACTTTGGGTCCTGACTCCTCCTCACCTTACTAGAGGTAACAAATGAATTAAATTAAATAATATAAATAAATAAATAAATAATGTCTAAAAGCAACATTTGGCAACACAGGGTTAAAGGCAGCTAGGCACTGGGCACTGCCACACAAAGCCATCCTGCCAAACTCCCTGCGACTCCTCTGAATGAAATGAAAACAACAGGCAGTACTTTTCTAGGCTCTGCAACACAGATACAAGTGTTCAGCTTCCCAGGAGGCGCACAGGACCTGCTGTCAGGGCAGGTCTGGAAGCTATCCCTTATTGAATAATCCACATGTCTAATTAACCAGGTAGTTAAAAAGCACGCTCATTATCTACCTGCCACACAACTTACCAACCCCATTAATTACTGTGTTAAAAGCTGGATGTGCAACGAAGCACAGGGCCACCTCGACAGTATCGTAAGTAACCAGTGCATGGTGGGATTCTAATTAATATTTGCAATAAGGTGCAGTGTGTATAGAAATACAACTAAGAAGAAAAAAAAACGCTCATTACTTTACCTTAGCTTTTAATTTAACTGATTGCCAAGAACAAATTTTCCCCACCTCTGAAACATGACTTGCTAGGTCGCTGGGGGTTAGTGAGCAAAACACTTTTGCATAAGCTATGGCTATACGTCAATATTTTCATATTAATAATATTACGATCTGAAGATACTGGTGCAGATGTGTGGTTTTCTTGCCTCACATTAGTCAACACCAGTCCCTTACTGGACATGAGAAATCTGTCAGCACTCCTTTAAAAAGGCTTTCATTGAATTCTAATGCATTAACATGCCACCACTTCATTTGAAACAACTAGAGGTTTTTTTTTTTTTTTTTTTTTTAAATCAATTGACTATCATGTTGCTAGAAGACACTGGCCACAATGATAGGAGAGTGGATTACAGTAAGAAGCAGGTGCACAGATGTGACCGACTCAAATTAAATCCACTATCAGAAAAAGCACAACAAAACCCTCATGAGCTTTCAGAGGTTACAAGATTAATACCCCATCCTGCGGCAAGACTAAAACATAACATTGTCAGTATTTATTTATTTTTTGGTCTAATTGTTTGAAGTTAATAGAAAGAGATTTTCCTGACACAGGTCAGTCAGTGACTCTATTTTGGTTAAGTTCTATGTCAACAAATACCAGTATTCTCTCTTTAACATAGTAAGATTGTGTTTGGGAATGCTGTGTAACTGACATGAAGTTAAAAAAAATGATTGAGGTGCCATGAATAACCAAATGGCTTTTGATTCACGGAGGTGAATGTTTGTGCTCACATTTCTGCGAGGGAACGTAGTGAGCAGTTTGAACTCCTCCCAGGGGAACCCTTTGGACGCCACGAAGTCAAAGAGGACCTGAAGCTTGCAGCTGCCCAGAAAGCGCCGCTCCAGGAACTCCCCGCTCGGCGTACGGATTCGCAGCTTGCTGATTGGCTCACTGCCCTCCTCCTCCGGCTCTGGGGGCAGGGCCTGCTCCAGGGACAGACGGATAGCCTGAAGGGACAAACATGATGGTCACATCTACACAGCTGAGAATTCTACCAGGTCTGCCAATATCTTTTCAATCATCCCATAGATTTGGGGAAAAAGATAAGGCTACTCAGAATTAATAGGATTAGTTGCATTGAGATATATCTCTCTCTCTATATGTATATATATATATAAAATGTGATATTGATATATATATATATATGTGTATATATATATATGATGTATGTATATATGTAATATGTATTGTATGTATATGTATAATACATACAATATACACATACATATACATACATAAAGATATACATATATATACACACACACATGTGTGTGTGTGTTGCTTGTCTATACAGTAGCACTGAACTTGGAACCTGGCTAGGCAATGTGGCTTTTAACAGTTTTTATGGAGAAAACAACATTTCTTTCAGCTAACTTTTAAGGATGCCCACAATGGTTGGCCAAAATGATACCCCTGTGATTGACACTTTTGAGATGTTTGCTTTGTGAGTAAAACGGAATTAACAACATACAGTATTGATCTGTAAGCGTGATGCTTCCTGAAGAAATTTTTTTTTTTTTTTTAAAAAGTGTTGAACAAATAAAGCTGTTCGCTTACTTATTACTATTATTGCAAACACAAATCAGAGCCGTGTTGAAAGATCCCTGTTGAAATGAAAAGAAGCAGAAGCCACCCCGCCTATGGCTGGTGCAGCATCGGCAGCAACACTGAGCCCTGCAGTACAGCCCCCATTTGAATAGATCATTAATCAGTCAAAACAAAACTGTGAACCTCTCAACCTGAGATAATTTAACAAAACACAAACCTGCACGCATTAGACTGTACTTTGTGAATGGAAAGCCTTTAATTTTGTATTATTTATTCCTGACTGGCCAAGCCTTTACTGGATAACAGAAGATGTACTACTCAACTAGGGTCGGAACAATAAATCAATCACAATGGCGTTACTGAGAATTTGTTTGGACTGCCTATTTATTCTTCTGAAAAATGATCATCGATAAGCATATCTAACAGTAGTAAATCACTTTTCTGTCTCAGTAGTTAAAAGCAAGGATCGGTGCCCCTGCTACTGCTTCTCTCTACTCCAGTAAACAACCGATTTGAGCTAGCACTCAAAACTGGCCATCTCAAAATGACCTTAATAGTCTCAGCACTATGGCTAGATTTTAAAACGCCATCAAGCGAAAAGCAGAGAGTAACTATGAAAAAGGGAGAAAGTAAGTCTGATTAATTAATTATTGGCCTACCTAATTTGCCTATTTAAATCTTATAAAAAATAATCAATACCTATGTGGCTGGGTGGCTAGGTAGCTAGACAGCCTTTTATTTCTAGAGGCCTAGGTTTGAGTAAATTTAGTCAGTGGGTCTACTGAGGGGATTTTCTCTTGGCGTCTGCTGGTACTGTGTCTAGCTGCAGCAGGGCTATTGTCCCTTGCCCTCCACAATAGCAAAATAAATAAAAATGAAAACAACAGAAATAACCAGCCCTCTAGGAATTAGTGCTCTTTTGATGTTTAAAGCCCTCACCTGTAGTCCCTGTTTTGACAATCACTACCATATGCTGCTGCAACAACACACGCCAGCTTTATTTACCAACCTAATGCAATTATATTTCATAACAAATGCACAACAGTAGCTCATTAGCAACCTCTGGCTTTGTGAGCCTGACCCAGTGGACCCCGGGACCTATTCTCTTGGGCTCAGAGTTTAAAGAATACCGCAAAAGGTTATTCCCTAACACGAGCAAGCAAAAAACATTATAAATAATCCCAAGCCCACAATGAGAAACAACAACTGAGCCGGTGCAGCAGACAAAGGCAGCTCTGAACACGTGAATAGCCAGTGCCTGAGCCAAACTGGTGCGCGTTGAGGAACAATAGCTTAGCCACTGGGTTGTCTCACATGTTGGTAAATAGTTATTGTCCGGACTGCCTTTTATTCCGGGCTGAGCAAACATCTTTGGTTGCATGCCTTATAATTATTATTTTTCTTTTCTTTTTTGAATGCATTGTTGTAAGTATTGTATTAAAATAAACACTTGGCCCAGTTTCAATGTGCCTTTTTTAAATGGAAACAGGTTTCTATAGCACTGTTTGCGGGGTGGGTGTGGAAGTGGGTAATCTGTATTGAGCAGAGATAATAGAATATAATTGTTAGGAGAGAGGTATTCACCAGCAGCCCGTGCCAGCCATTATGAATAGTACTGTTACAGCTGTACCAATATATCTTTATTGTGTAAAATAAAAATGCACATCATACCTGTATTTCTACATATATATAAAGTCTCTTAAAAGTGACACTTCATACTAGATGCATTTACTACTTGTTTAACATAATTTTTGTAATCCTGTTTAAGACGGAAATGTACAATGTATTACGTTGGAATGAACACATTAAGCTTTAACACGAAATCAGCAAATGGCATTAGTGATCTGGAGCTTGAATTTATAATATCAGCTTCTGACATTACAGTAAAAAAAAAGATTCTAATATATATATATATATATATATATATATATATATATATATATATATATATATATTATATATATATATATATATATATATATAGAGAGAGAGAGAGAGAGAGAGAGAGAGAGAGAGAGAGAGAGAGAGAGAGAGAGAGACACACACACACTATAGTACCAATTTCTTTAGCAAGGTAAGACATGCATTCAGGTAGTGGAGTACTTTCCTTTGCACTGAATTATTTTGTTAGCTACAATCTCTTAAAAGATTCCATTTCCTATAAATGGTTAGCTATGTAAATGTTTTAAAATCCAGAAGGTGCACTACACCTCACGTGTTGCTGCCCATTCCCTTGTGTTAAGCACAACTCACAGTAGCCTGGTTAGGTAACCCTGTGCTGATCTCGCTCAACTGGGAGAAAAAGCAACTCGCTGTCTAAAACATCGAATAAGTATAGTTTCCTAGTTGAACAGAAAACCAAAACGTCAGGCAACCAGTGAAGCAGCACTGGTCTCCTGCTAAACTAGCTTTGGAACTATTGTTTGCTTCACTAAGCTAGTCAAAATGGTGCATTGCTAGGTAAACTTACACAAGGGATTTCCACTGAAGAGTAGAGTGTGGTATTATATATCTACAATGTTTCACAGAAGCTTTTGTTACTCAAAAGGGATGGCCAAGAAAACAAAAAGGCAGCACATTATATACAGCATCGAATACAGTACATGGTGCAGGGTCTCGCATACCGCTTGTCAAACAGGATTGGTAAATCAAACTGACAGAAAATTAGATTTCCAAACCCAAACCAAATCTACATTATATTTATACCACTCTTTTGGCTACATTTCATATTATTTGAGTCCCAATGTAATTTTCATAGTCTCTTGCTGGAAATCAGAGCTAAATCCCACTTAGGCGCACTTACATTTTTTTCAAAAACACCCAACAAGACGACAGGACATACTGGTACCAACTGACTAAGTAGTTATCTACCCTCCAACAAAAGGGGTCCCAATACAGAGAGCACATAAGCACTTGGACAATGCTTAAAGGGACTACTGCTGTTTGAAAAGGGGATTTACAAGACTTAAGTGTAACTAAAGATGCAATATGATAACTGTAGTGTGTGTGTGTGTGTGTGTATGTATGTATGTATGTATATATATATATATGCAGGAGGAGGAGAGACGCGTGTAGGATAGAGTAGGGAAGAGAGAGAGAGAGAGGGGACTTGAGAGGAGTGTTATTTGTGCGACTGTTGCCTAATATCAAAATTGCATTTCTGAATACCATTTGGAGTATGGTAACACACACACAAACACACACACACCCAGACACACACACAAAGAAGAGCAATAGAAGATACCGTACAACACACACACAGAATGATGGATATACGAGAATATATACACACAAACCGAGCACAAAACAAAATAGGTATCATATATATATAGAGAGAGAGAGAGAGAGAGAGAGAGAGAGAGAGAGAGAGAGAGAGAGAGAGAGAGGAGAGAGAGAGAGAGAGAGAGAGAGAGAGACATACACACTGCATTACCTGTGTTTCAAGTTAGAGCTGGTCAGTAATATTGGATCTACTCTTCTCAAACTCACTGTTCTTTTCATTAGCCCCCTGCAAGCGCCTTGACCCCCGACAGAAAAGCTTTGCTGTTGTGGTGCCCCAGTTCTCACCTCTCGCTCATCCTCCTGCTCTTTCCGGATCTGTTCCAGAAGGAGGGAGCGCCTGACAGGCAATTCCATTCAGCGTCTTTAGAACTTAGCGAGTGCCTGCTGGGCGTGCCATGGTGGCGTTGCCCAGCTGATTTTGGCGGAGCGCGCGTCTGGAGATGGGGCCCGGCTGGTGCGGGCGGCCGGGCGCGGCGGCGCGAGGCCCGCCCGCGCGACCCTCGCGCGCGCGCGCCGCGGGGGCGCCGCGCGGAGGCAGGCGCGCCGATTCCCGCGGCGCGGTGACGCCTTCTGTCTGACCGCCAGCGGGGGGGCTCCCGGCGGAGCGCGGGGGTAGGGGAGGAGCCCGACCGCGGTGGATGAGTAGCGGAGGCGAAGACAGCACGAAGGCGAGAATGAGAGCGGGAACTAGAGGTAGTCGACGGGAGGGTCTCGGTGAGATGGTGTGGTGGGCCGAGGAGAACCCCGCCGCACGAGGGGCGCGATGACTGGTGGCGCAGTGAGGCGCGCTTATGGCGGCGTGGGGGGTTGGGGCCGGAGGGATTATATATATATATCTATATATGTATGTGAGAGAGAGTGAGAGAGTGTGTGTGTGTATGTATGTATGTATTTATTTATATATGTATCTATATATATATTATATTGATATGATGTATGAATAGATGGAGGAGAGAGAGAGAGAGAGAGAGTCTCTTCTCTTAGACGAGCGAGTTCTCCGAGAGAGAGAGAGAGAGAGAGAGAGAGAGAGAGAGAGAGACATACACACTGCATTACCTGTGTTTCAAGTTAGAGCTGGTCAGTAATATTGGATCTACTCTTCTCAAACTCACTGTTCTTTTCATTAGCCCCCTGCAAGCGCCTTGACCCCCGACAGAAAAGCTTTGCTGTTGTGGTGCCCCAGTTCTCACCTCTCGCTCATCCTCCTGCTCTTTCCGGATCTGTTCCAGACGAACCTGCTCAGCCATCTCCCTCTCCTGGGCTTCCCTCTGTACCATCAACACACAACAGACAAGTTCACCACTTCCCATTCAGGGAGGCTTGCTACCAGATTGCTTGTGTAACCTTTTGTAGACCCAGGTATCGAGATAGAGAAACAGATTTCCTGTTACCAGCTGCATGCATGCATTATTATTATTATTATTAAAACATTGAGGTATGAAAATCTGGATGTCATTTGTTGCACCAAATAAAAGTTATTCAGCTCCACATTTAATTTCATAACCAACTCTGAACAACAAAGCTTACAGATAGCATATGAAACAAAGCAGGGCCCCGCCAGTCATCTTTCTTTAGCTTTTGATTGCTTTTGAGTTGACGTGAAAAACTGTTCTCGTAAATGAAGATTAAGTCTAATTATATCTGCATGCACACTAGATTAGCCTCCTGTCGGAGACACAGCAAAAACAAAACAGTTTTACAATGTACAGTACAAACACCTGATTATAAAATGGCACACTTCAAGAGTTTATTTACATTTAATTACATTTAAATACATTTATGCTGATCCTGGCCTAAGGAAATATTTGAGTCCTTCATGATAGCTTGTGAGGTTACTCCCCCCCATCCCCCAAAAAAACAAACAAACAAGCAAACAGCTGAATAGATTCTGGCTGTGCTAGCAGCATGTGGTGGCATTAGAAAATACAGAAAAAAAGAAAAAAGGGTCAAAATACGGAAAATGGCTAATTATAGGTAGGTACAGGGCAAAGTTTAAAGACAGGGGGAGGTTAGGAAACTTTGCATTAAATGTTCAAAATGTTTTCACTGAAAACCATTTTCGATCTGTTGAATGTGAGAATCAATTAGTATGCAGCTGATCCAAAACTCTGCCTCACATTTGTATACCTTCCCCTTTTTATAACCCTTGGGTGACCCAGGAAATCAGAGAACCGATCAAGGGTATGGGGTGTCTACGATTGACAGGGCCCAGATTCCCACCTGCTAGGTCCCGATAACTGTCATGTGTTCAAAACCAACCTTGGCTCGGTCTGCCTCCAAAGACACGCGGTAGGCTTCATCCTGTTCCCTCTTCACCAGCTCTCGTGCTTCTCGTTCGTCCTGTTGTGAAAAATTCATGAATACATTCAACAGTGTTACAAAACCAACTTTAAATGGTCTGTATGGTGAACAAATCCAGCTTCTAAGTCCCTCACTGAGAAGGTAGGGGCGGGAGCCAATCTGCGACTCCTTTACTTAAGTGGTTGTAGCTATCAAAATAAACACCCGTCAAGCTTTTCCATTTGCTACACAGGTCCTGGAACTACACTAGGCTGAAAAAATTCTCAGTTTGCTTGCCTTATTTTCAGGAACTCTGATACTGCTTCACTTCCCCAAGTGATTTCACCTCAGCAGTGTGTTCAGGGTTAAAGCATGCTATCGGCTAAAGCCCGTCAGTCAACAGGTGAAGCAGCTGGCTGGTTAATGACAGGAAAGAAGCCGTTGAAGGGGTGGGGATGTCACCCTCCAGGAAGTGCAAGACTACCTGAAAGCAAGCCTTCTAAACCGTGAGGTTTTTATCTTGGTATAATACCAAAATAGCATTTTTGCTAAAAGTTGCATTTCTATCAAAACTGCACAATTGAGATCTAGATGTTGAACAGGACTGCGCCAGAGGTCAGATTTATGAAATTATTTTGTTAGCAATAACCTAAGCTTTCATAAGGGTATGAAAGAGTAGAATGCATGATTCCAGCTTAAGATCCATTACACAAAGACCCCCTATAGCGGAACCTGAAATCCTTTTATTCTTGAACGTGCTGTTTGCACAGAGATTCGTTTCGCTGCTTTCTACCTGCTATGGATGACAGCCATTGCACAAAACCTTCCAAGAAGTGAAACCGCACCATTTCCATTGTGTGGTCAGGTTACACTATTTGTTTTTTTTCCACCAAATGTTTTTTAAAAACTGCCTGTGCTGCAGTCTTTGATAAGGTGTAGGGGGGCGGGAAGCGGCCACAATGAAAAGGTAAAGCAACGGTTAGCAGATCAGTAAGAAAATTAGAAGAAATTAATCCTTTTTTTGCTTCCGATTTTTGTCAAACTGAAACAGACTCTGATTAATCAATGCAATATCCTTAAAAGGCAGCTTTAAGGCAGATGTGGTGGACTATCACACACACACACACACAAAACAAAGTTGATGTAAAGCAAACATTAAATACAAACATTGTACTATTGTGAGGATTTACAAGGAAGTGCTCCAGATAATAGCTGTAGATTCTCAGTAAACCTAAGCTGGCAAATGCGAAAGTTCTATAAATCTTGAATGATCTCTATCCTGTAGCGCTATCTGAATGAAATAATATAGAGGGAGGGAAAGACTGTCTGCACTTGAAGACCAACAACAACTAACAGTTAAAAGTGTGAGAGAGAAAATAAAAAAACAATTCAAAAAGACAAAAGCACTTGAGTGTTATAAGCACCAGGCACTGCGGCTCTACCAAAGAAGCTGCTAATTACGTTGTGTTTACAGTAGCAACCAAGCGTCCCCCCTGCAGAGGAACACTACAACCCCAGGGCTGGTAAATGTGTACAAACGTCACGTCTTTGTAGCAAACTCTGCCACTAAATGTCAGTGTTTGCATAGACTGCGAGCCACTGGAAGCAGTTTTCAACACACCCCATCAGCTATAAACCCATCACAATGGTCTTCTGTCCAGCACTGGAACAGCAGGCTGAGGAAATAATGCAAGCTGGCACCCAAAGACGTGCTCACTCTTTCAACTGGGGCAGCTCCTTTACAGCTTGGAGGTTATGAACAGTGTTGCGTGTCTCTCGAACGTGACTTGACATCAGCTGGATTTACAATCCTGTTCGTTTACTTCCCACAGGGGCAGTATTAGCACCTTTAAAAAGCACTTGCCCCATTTGAAAACACTTTTCAGAGTGTATGTTACTGTCACCATAACCTACATCCACTGTATGCACAATTCAAAATAGAAGTGTGATATACAGACAGACAAAGACAGCGTCATTCATATTTACTCCTGATTCAAGGATGTACAAACAATATTTAAATCACAATTGGATATTTAAATCACAATTAGATAGATGTACAGTATCAAAAGTTTGAGTACGCTTGCCTGAAACTAGGTTTTTTCATAATTGACAATGTTTTACGTCGCATATTTTTCTGTAAATACTTGAAAATGACAACACGTTACAATATACAAAACAAAACATAAGGAGCATCAAAGCAATGCTCAAGAAAATTGAAAACTGTCTCTAAATCTTGGATTCCTCAAAATAGCCACCCTTTTCCTTAATAACAGCCTCACAAACACGAGGCATTGGGATAACAAGTTTCAGCAGAAAATCACCCAACATGTCTTCCCAGCTCTTCTGCAGCAATTCCCAGTGATATAGGGCACTTGTGGGTAGCTTTGTTTTGACTCTTCTGTCCAGTTCGTCCCATACAATTTCTATGGGATTGAGGTCTGGAGACTGGGCAGGCCAGGTCATTAGACTGAGTTGTCCTTCACTTTCCTTCTTCGCCAGATAGCTCTTTCACAACTTTGAGGTGTGTTTCGGGTCATTACCTTGCTGAAGAATGAAGGACTGCCCAACTAGCCATAATCCTGATGGAATGGCATGCCTCTGAAGTATGCTATGATAGCCATGCTGGTTGAGCTTGCCATGGACTTGGTAAAGATCACCAACTCTGTCACCAGCAAAGCAACCCCAGACCATGACACTGCCTCCACCATAAGACCGACTTCCACTCCTCAAACGTCCAGTTTCTGTGTTTTTTGGCCCTGGCAAGTCTCTTACTCTTATTTTGCACTCTTAACAATGGTTTCTTTGCAGCATTTCTTCCAGTTAGGCCAGCTTCACACAATCTCCTCTGAACACTTGATGTTGAAACATCTGTACTTCTAGTAGCATTTAGCTGAGCTTGTATTTCAGAGGCAGTTAATTGCCGGTTTCGCAGACTTGTGACTCGAATGAACTTGTTCTCTGATTCTGAGGTCACCCTTGGCCTGCCTTACCTTGTTCAGTCCTCATGAGTGCCAGTTTCTTCAAATCGTTTGATGGTCTTGGCCACAGCAGTACAGACACTTGCAAAGTTCTTGCGATTTGTCTTAAAGATTCACCTTCACTTTTTAAAGTAATTTTCCTTGCTTAATTGAGTGTATTTTGCCATTTTCTGCTCCTTTACATTCAGGAATGACAAACTTGTGCCTATGCTACCTATATTTATAGTAATCATGGACCCTCGCCTGTTAACAATAATTGGTGACAAAAGGTTAATTAGGTAACATGCTAGTTAACTCAGAGAACATCTAACAAAGACAATTTTATACTTAGGCCAGTGTTCTAACACCGTGTTATACAGATTTCAGACTTAACTGATTTCAGAATGAAATCCCCTTGCTTTGGGTGACAGTTTCATTGAAATTGACAATATTTACATTTTCATTTAAAATTAAATTTTTGAATGCAATTCACTTACGATTATCAGCTTATATCATGAAAAACCTGGTTTCAAGCAGGTGTACTCAAACTTTTGACTGGTATAGTTGAGAAGTGATGCTAAAATGAGCAATTGGGTTCTTGTTAAGTGTGCTTAGAACCAACAGGAGTTATCCATCGTTTAATGGAGAGGTTTAGCATGGTCCTGACCACTTGCACCTAATTATTATAGATGAGCAAGGTAGTGCTAAAAAAATAGGATTGACAGCAGAGCAAGTAGAATCCCTTCTCCCCATTCTGGCAGGATTTTCACAAAACAGATGACATATGTATAACTGTGAATGCCTCCACTATACAAATTAGTAACTCCTGCAACCAATCCAGTGGGCTATACCTCACTGCCTGTAGTAACTTGTTCTACAAACAGTGTTATGGCAGACGTTTTGGCCCAGCCACAGTATGTATCCATCACAAACACATAACTGTCAAGTTTGCCACAGTTCTCAGGTAATTAAGTTCTTAACCTTTTTGCACGTCACCCGCCTCACCTTTGTACCTGTTACCTCTTATCTCTGTCTCCCTTCTGCTCGGCTGTGCTCAGGTGTGGAATGAATCATGCCCGGGGTTGACACGCGGCTGCCTAGCAGGTTCGCTCTATCTGAATCACGTTCACGCTCATTACTCCGGGAATGTGACTCAGGTGTGTCCGCAAAATACAAAAATCACTAGACAAGGGCGAGCAGAGCAGAACTATTTATTCTGAAAGACTTGGTTCACACGAAACTGTCCGGAAGCATGTGTCTAGTCTAGACTGTAGAGATGTGTGTCACTGGCTATCAAGGAAGGGCAATGGGGTGAACATTCATATTGTCTTTGCTCACAGACCAAACCTCCACTCTCTTCTCCGAGCACTCTTAAAAGGAGTGGCAACCAAATCATTTTTAACGATTATATTATGGCACCAGCAACACTAATTTGTTATGTTGAAGATATTTAGGTTCATTGCTTGTTTTGTTTAACACAGGACAAGCTGATACTTAAAAAAAAAAAAATAACACCCTAAATCATTTCTAATCTTTCAGGTCAAGTTTCAGTTTTCTCTTCACTTTTCTTTTTTTTAATATTGTATACTATTTATTCTTTGAGGGAAAGGTTAAAAAAAACAACTTTTGAAATAGTAACATACATATACAGAAGACATCAGGAAAGGTGGGTTTGCAGAAGTCTGAAATGTCTGTAATTCTAAAACTTGTATTAGTTTGGTTGACAGGGCAAGTTCATATGTGTTTGTAACTTTGAGGTTTTACAGAAAGGTCAAGGGTCTAGAAGAATTTGACTTTTATCTACACGTGACAGCCAGTCGTTAGTATGGGTTGTGATTAATATTCAAATATGATATTGTTTAAAGATTGCACTCTCATTAAAAAAAAAAAAAAAAAAAAAAAAAAAAAAAAAATGCAGCTGCAAAAATTTACTTTAAAATGAACACAATTGCACAAGGGCCTATATAGGATTTGATACACGTGGACAAACAAGAATGTGCCAATAGCGAAGTGCATTTTTTTAAATATACCCTATGTTAGTTACAATAAAAAGTTAAACAACTTCCATAGTAAATATCTTCATTTTTGCCTGTCACTTGTAGGCCAAATTTCCATCTTATTCTTCAAGCAAGTCATGGGGCAGATAATGGTCTAATAGCCATCGTTGACCAGGTAACACTAGTATTTTTTTATTTTTTACAATATTACCACACTAGATTTTCACTGGCATTGGCACCTTAGCAAACACAGCCTCAAGAAGTAAAGCACAGAGGAACGTTGAGCGAAAAAAGGAAGGGCTGAACTGGTGCCATGCAGTATGAATTCAAAACTAAATACAGTAAAGCTTCCCAGATAACCAAAAGAGGGTTTGTTTTTGTCAGTGTCACTGTAGCGAGAGGGGTGCAGACAGATGAGGTTTGGACAAGCACGTGTCTGAACCCGGGCAGCTGTGTGGACAGAATACTCTGTGTCATTACTGTTATCCGAGCTGACAGCTGAGAGAAAGGAGTGCATTACTGACAGATCAGCTGCTGGGGCACAACCCCACCCTGCCCCCGCCTGTCACAGAGAGTTACTGTAATGCATTGTACACCTTCGGGCTCAAGCATGGGGAAGGTAGGGAGGACTGGGCAGGGTGGGGTGGGAGGACCAGCTACAATTCTGGCAGAAGATCCTTGTCTTTTATTTGACTTCTTATCCCCCACTGGGGCTGCATATGCCCAGGGACACAGATACAGTGGAGGTAGCAGTATGCATGTCATAGTTAATCTAGAGAAACACTTATCCGATTGTGATGAAACTTGACAAGCACAGTCTTTAGTATTGCTAATATCAGAATATAGGGAAGTATGTAAGCTGTCTGTCACATTTACATTTTTTTCATATATCAGGAGAATCAGTTGTCCAACTGTGAAGAAACTTGCTAATGACCTTTATTCCAAGTCATTGAGTCTACCTGAATACTGCAGAGTATGGAGGCTGTCAAGAAAACTGCATATCTGATACAATGAAACTTATACAAAAATATCTTATGGCCCCCATTAAGAGGGATGTGCATATGCTAATTTTGTCGCTAGGTACAGTTGGTCATGTAGGCAAGGGAGGGAAAGAAAGCAAAGAATGAAATGTGGAAACTGAAAAACTGTACAGGCAAGAGAAAGGTAGAATTTGGATCTATGGGATGAAGAAGCACTCAACAAATTTTTCAATTGGTCCAATTGCTACAGTAAAAAGAAGCAAAGGGTTAAATGTCTTCCATGAAAAATAAACGTTTTTATTATTATTCCTCTGCTGTTTTCACTCCCGTCTCACAGGAAGCCTACGTTTTCAATGCACTAATCTGCAGGATTCCTGTATTTACATGAAAGATATACAGTCTCGATTTTTACTATCAGGCAGGGGAGGTCTCCGTTTGTTAGACTTTGTGGTTTTTGCTGACTTAAAAGGAGGCTTTAGAGAAAAGAAACCGGAATTTGGATCTGGCTCCCATTGTCAGGGCCTGGCAGTTCCAGGTCCTAAGTCACGCTCTTTTCCTTGACAAAGGAAAGCAGTTGTCTCTTCTTGTTTAAGTATAATAACTTTTTGAGAAGAATACGTCTTTCTTTTTTTCAGCAAAAGCATTCTTAAATAAAAAATGCAAGTATAAAAAGGAATGCCGGCAGAGGTTCGTACAAACATGTTGTACATTATGGATCTCACAAGGTGTTGCTGTTTTTTTTTGTGTGCTCCAAGGAAACAGTTATGGGCACCTTTGTCTACAGTCTCACAGAGATGTCATAACAGGGCCAGCATGTAGTGTGAACTTATTACCTCAGCAGTTCCCCAGGGCAGGGTTAGGGCACACAGGCAAAGTATGTGAGAACATGAGAGAAGTTATGAAAGCGAGGAGGCTGTTCAGCCTATCATAGCTCAGCCAGTTTTAAATAACCAACTCGTTCCAGGACTGCATCCAGACAACTCTTGAAGGATCCCAGGGAATCAGCAGTAACCTGTTCCATACACTTATCAGTCTCTAAGTGAAAAAGAAAGCATTGGACTGCCCTCAGTCCTGAGCCTGTCTCCACTGAACTTCCAAAGGTTGCATTTGAATGGTCAAGCTTTATAGTTCTGTTGAGTCAGATCCATGGTTTGGGGAGGCACAATCCTGGTGATGAGGATGCAATGGAGGCGGCTGTACATACGTATTTCACATATATCTAAAGAACGACTTGCTAAGAACCAGGTTACTGAGTGAATCACAATCTATATATGGAGTCTGCCCAAGCCCGCTTGTACATCACACTTACATTTCACATATCTGTAGAAGCATTTGCCCAATTCTGACAAAATTTGGTTTGAACATTATTTAGCACGTTATAACTTGAGCTATTTCCATTCTTTTTCAAAGACTGTTTATAATAAAGTTATCTTATTTAACAATGGTTTAGAACAGTTTTCGTGAATATTAAGCAGTGTTTTAAAAAGGTACCAGGCGCCTTTCTCGAAGCGCCGAACACATACAAAGTAAAAAAACAAAAGTGCTAAAGCCGAGCCTTGTGCCAGGAATAGAGCGAGCCCTTCAGTTCAACTCACTTCCTATCTCCACAGTGCAATCCACAGCAGGATTAACTGTTGATTAAAAGTTAATTTAGGAACAAATGAGCTCAGGGAAAACAGAAAATGATGGAAAAAAAATCTCTCTAGATATTAACTCTGAATAAACCGGGGTACGCACTGCTAGGCCAGGTGATGAGTGAAAATCCAGCCAGAGATTTACACCACGATTTCTCTTAGGGGTTGACAGGGAGCAGTTCAGACTTCCTGCCTCAATGCTGCCCTGGACTGGAGTGAGCACCCTTTCTCTTCGGGGGATGAGGGAGAGAGCACTTCAGTCCGTATGCCTCAAGCCTGCCCTGGACTGGAAGGCATGATCACTTTATCACAAAAGTGCTTTGGTGGATTGACTTATGGGACATTCTTTCAGTACAATGTGTAAACGGTGAGCCACAGTTTGGGCGTGTCCATTTGAAATCACTGTCAACTGAGCCCTTCTCTCCATGCCACTATGTTTGTAGAGAGAATCTCAAAGTTGCATGTGCCTCTTTGGTTCATGTTTAAAAAGCAATACAACCACCCACTGAACACTTATGACAGCTTACCTCATCTCTAATGTCCTCTTGCTGTTGAGCAGTGAAGATGTCCATGGCTGCCATCAGCCTCATCATCAGCTCGTCCACGGTCGTGTTTCCTAGCAATGCACAAGTTATTAAAAAAAAAATTAAGAGTTAATCACAGAGTTGTTATTAGCTGAGAGAAGGGCAGAGAAATCACAGACTATAATGCCAATATCTAATTAGACTATTTTTTCCTAAATATTATGAGTATTTAAGCTTTTTAAAAATTCTATGCATAAATACCTATGTAACCTAACAATAATATTTTATTTATAATAGTTAGATTGGCTTTGCTAATATATCTCTATCAATTATTTATTTCACTGCCGGAGTTAGAGTTGAGATCAAGTTGAGATCTGAATATCTTGCACCTACTAGTTCTTTAATTCCAACTACACTCCCTCCCAGATCCAAACAAGAAATCAGCAGTGGCTTATCCTTATTTATGAACATTTAAAATACCCAGCACTGAGAAATAGTGTTAAATTTGCTCTGTAATGGTAAAATAATTTTTTCCTCTCTTATAGCTGCCAGGACAACTTCCAGAGGAGGGTCACTACTGATTTCTAACACTGCTTCCCAGCTCTTAGATTCTACACATACACTTTTCCATAGATTGACCCAATAAGACACACTGTCACCAAACCCCAATAAGACGCAGTGTCACCGGTGCAGCTTGGGGTCAGGCGCCTGTTCCTATGACTGCCAAGGTATTATTTCTGGAAACACAGCACATCCTTACCCTGAATCACGTTTAAGACTTCGTTCGACGACCTTTTTCCCATGACGATGAGTAAGAGGGGGAACTGATCGGTTTTGTAAGTTCGGATGGTCTGTGCCACCACGCTGCCGAAGTGCCTCGTGCACATCGTGAGTAACCTTAGGAGGGAATGAGACATGTTTACTAACCCATACACAACAGAAAGGTTAAAGTGATTTAAATCATTGTAACACTAGGACCACTGGTTTGATGTCAGCCACATCCACTGCAGTGTCTAAAATATATCTGACATGTGCTAGGGACACCCTGCATGAAATAAACGATCTTCCTGTTGGACAGTGGTTCCTCTCACAATTGTTGTTCTCCATGACAGAAACACGTATACTAAACATAGCCTTGATACTAAAAGGGTTCCCCCTAAAAGAAACTAGAAATGTGAGTATTGGTGCATTTCACAGACACATCATTGGTTTATTCAGACCATTAGCCAGGATGAGCAAGGTTAATACAAAACATATATTCAGATCTGATTTACACAAGTATATTTTTTCAACAGAAGAAATGTTTTGGCCATGCCTTCATTAGTGTTATTAGTAACTGCTCTTGTTGTAGTGTTTTTGTACATTGACTTTTGTATCTTCTAGTTTAACTTCAGAAATATCCTGGGCTTGCATGGGATAAATTGTATTGTATTTAGTCTTTATAAATGAACACAAGAAAAGAGGGTTTCAGATCTGGCCTGGTCCTTTGTGCACCCTCGCATAGCATTTTCAAAAATGATCTCTCGTCTGCAACAGTGTCCTAGGAGAGGAACTGCACAGATTTGCTGCTTTGTCACACATCAATGGAACACCATAGGTACTGTAGCTTAAAACTGACTGCAGACAGAGATTAATGATGCCAACTGATTGCAGCATTGTCAGTTTTAACATAGAAAATGAAACAAGCAACAGTACCATTTTGTTTGTGTGTCAAATTTATTTAAACTAAATTGAACAGATGAGGAAAAAGGTGTTTTCTGCGAGTTATTATTTTTAGCCCACAATTATCTCAAAATAAAAAATCCTTCAATGCTAAAATATACCAGAACAAGTCATTTTGTGGATGCAAATCAATGCTGTCTTGACCTGACATAAGACATTGGGGTGCATGAGGGTCATTCACAGGTCCATTTGCCTTTTCTAATTATTATGTCTTGCCACAAAAGTTGTAAACCTATGAATTGTCTCAATAATATTTTTAAAATTAAACAATAAAACTTAATTTAACTAAAGGTTAATTAGGTTATTAATATATTATTATAAAGGTTATTATTATTTTAGTAAATAATAAGTGTAAACTTTTAAAACCAGTGAAAGTGAATTGCAAGACCTCCTGACCTCTTCCAGTAACTGCATAATGGCTCAAACTCAGGGCTTCAAATAATTTGCTTTTCACTCACAGCAAAGTCTTCTAAATCCAAGCAGCCTTCTGAATTAGTATTCACTAAGTCACAAGACTTTTTCAAATTGACAAGTAAAAAAAAAAAAAAAAAAAAAAAAGCCAAGGATTTTTTATTCCATTAAAAGGCGGAACTTTAAATTAACATTTCGTAAAAGGAAAAAGGGAGCCGACTGCAGCAGCCCTACAGAGCCGGTGGTAAATGTCATAATATTAATGAATTGCAAAGGGCTGAATGCAAATATAAATGATTTTAATAAGATCCAATTTAATAAGATCTGTTTAAAAGAAAAAGGGGATGAGATAGGAAGAGAACTACAGGTCACCGAGAGTGTGGAAACTGGTGGAAGGTTAGCTTTATCCAACATTAATTATGCACATTAAAAAGAGAAGGGAAACCAAGCAGAATGGGTACATCAGCTAATAAACTTTGTTTTATATAATATATATAATTATATATATATATATAGCGTATATATATATATATATATATATATATATATATTGCAGTTTTTTTTTGTATTGTGTTACTACAGCGCTGAGGTACCAGCGTTCTGAGCAATTCAAGCTCTCTGCACAGGTTTGTGGAAGGGTTTTCCTTCCATGGTTGTTTGGATCTCTTCCAGCAGGTAATGAATAAAAGATGTACAGCGTCAAGTGAGGTTTAACACTTCGATCCTGTATATTTAGTACATGACTGATCACATTGCTGGCACCTGAATATAATAGTACCATAGCTCAACAAGTAGTTCTACTGAGCTTGAAATAAATGACCCATGTTAACAAATCAAGTACCACAAGTACCACCCCTGCTCTTTTCCTGGCATTAGGGGATCACGAGACAGGTCTAAAAGGTTGTAGACTCTCCACAGAGAGAATGAAGAGTTTCAGGTGTTGCAGAGGGGTGTTTTCGGACATAAGGGTTTTGCAATACACAAATGTCACGATATGATGTGCATTTACCATGTTCTTCCATAGGACAGTACTTCATCAGGAAGCAGACCTAACTGAAAATGCATTAATTACATTCATCAAAGATGCACTTTTACATCTAACTTTAACAGTCAGTGCACTACTAGAATGCACTGACTAGAAAACAGGTTTGTTTTCTTTTATACAGACACCATTGTTCATTTTCATGCATAATTACAGATTTGTTGTTTTAGGTTACTATTCAAAAAGTAAACCAATATCACTCTTCCTAACATGCAGCCCACAGCAGAAGGTTTAAAAAAAAAAAAAAAAGGTAGTCTTAAGTGCCTGATTAAAAAACACACCTCTGAGTTTATTACCTGATGAAGATCCCAGGTCTTGCCTATTGAGACAATCCCTTTTCTTAATCCTGCCTCTTGTTGTGTGGTGTTAGGGGAGCCCTGACAAGTGCAGCCCTTGAACAATGTGCACTGGTAATTCTAACCAGTCAGCAAGGAGATGTGAACAATATGCCAGGGGGTCGTTTGAAACCCAACACCAGCACAGCAGCCCTTCCACTCGGGTTCTTGGGAGCTTCTGATGTTACATAGGAACACATGGATTTGACTCGGCACCAAATGAAAAGAACGGCTTTAGCACAAAAGATTGTTGGTGCAACCTTATTATTATTATTATTATCATCATCATCATCATCATCATCATCAGGTACACCAGCAGTTTATCTATATCATTATACTTTAAATACTTGCATATCATAATCAACAACAAAAAAATTGAAGAACCGAAAGTATCTCAGTATAGGGGGAGAAATCTTTGAATACAAAACTACAATTTGTACTGTACTATATTACAGTACAGTATAAAAAAAAAAAAAAAAAAAAAACACCTCTCGCAGGTAAAATAAACCTGGTACCCAATGGCATTACTTCTACAGGTGTCGTTGACAATCCATCAACAGTCCAAAGCACCTCTGGCCATTGTTCCATAATCCAATTTCTGTTCTTGTGCATATTTTAGCCTTTTAGTCTTGTGCTCTTTTAACAAAGGTATTCTTACTGCAACACATCCTTTAAGTCCTGATTCAAGAGTGTCCTTCGTACTTTCGTACTGTTGGTTTGATAGACAACGATACCTGCGCCTTCTGCCAGTTCTGTTGTCAATTCAACGCTTGTCTTCTTTCTATTCCTTAAGGATATTATCTTCAAGTATTGCTCATCTTTGTTAGACAGCTTTTTGAGTCTTCCAGTCCTGGGTTTGTCAATTACAGATGATGTTTCTCTGTACTTGTTGATTATGCTTCAGATACCACACCTTGAAAATCGAGTGATGCGCGCTATTCCACTCAATGTTTTTCCTTCTTTATGCAAGTCAAGGTTGTTATAATAGTAGAAAACACTAGCGGAGACTTTGAGTAAATTGCTGATGCTCATAATGCATCAGAGTAGTAAAATGCAACATGTCTAAGACTTTTGCACAGCAGTGTACATATTCTAGTTTTAAAATCATACATGATTGCTGGAGACTGCTGATTCAAGGTTTCCCGTGACCACACCAGTTATTTGCTCACACAGCGAGACTGACTTTATGCAACCAAATTAACCGATAAGCACTTGTGAAGGAGATCTGCTGTTACATTTTCAAAAACAACTTGTGTACTCCTTTTACTGCAACAGTTTCAATTGAGCAGGAAGGTTAAAAAGGAAAAGCTCCAGATCCCTTCTCTAATAAAGAAAGTGAAAGGAAAGAATGGGAGAGAGGGGGGCAAGAGAAGGCCAATGTCTTAACTGCATCTTTCTTAAAGCCCTCTATACAGGGGGTTACTTAGTGAAGTAGCCTAGTGGAAGAAAGGAGTTGTGCCCCAGAGTCTAACCTGCCCGCTGGCGCACAATTAAACTCCCATCTGTTTCAGCAACTGGCAAGATCAAAATGCTTTCTGAACAGCGGGGAGAGAAAGCAAGGGGTTCTCACCAGTTAGCCTGTCCAACACTTAAGGCTCACACCTGGGCTGGATTTGGACGGAGGTAGGCGGGAATGCATTTCCAAAGGGTCAAGCGTTCTGTATGCAGGCGTGCGTCACGGCCAGTGCAATACCCCAGGGTAAGGGGTCAACAGCTGTGAATGCAGCTAATTACATACATGAAAGGGGGAGGCTCTTTGATCAATTAGCACTGGCTTTCAAAGCGGAGCTGTTCCTTCAGTGTCACAGGAGCTTTGGTGACATGACCTTACCTGCAAGGCCTGGTGCAAGACGCATGAAGACAGGGACACCTGTTGCACCTGCAGGCGGCGATTGTGTTCTGAGCGGGAGAGTTTGTGTGCAGGTTTAAATTACAAATGAGGATCCCCAGGGGTTTTTGAATAAACAAGGTTATTTAAGAAAAGGAAAAACAACATTGAGGCACAATTTAAAGTGCAACTGCATGGGAAATTTCTGGCAGAGGGCCAGGAACATTTTGCATGTCACCACCATGGCTCTCCTTGGGGTCAGCATGGCTCTGTAGTCATTACCTGGCTCTGTTGGCTTCTTTCGTCATGTCCCACGCCCAGGTGATGAAGTTCTGGCTGAGGTAGGAGACAATGGATTCAGCACACAGCATCTGGGAGCAGAAGACGTTGGTGAGGACGCTGTCATCGTGGTGAAGGTAGATGGCAAGGGGCTTCCTCTGAGGGAAGAAAAGAGATCATAGAGGTGAAAATGAACAGCAGGAACCACAGAATACTGGAAACTCACAGTGGCATGTCCGTTACAGGGGTGTGCTGTGTACAATGGTGCCTGCTGGCTAGAATCATGTGCATTGAAGATCAATGCCTGTGAACAGGTTTCTGTTGGACACCATATTAAAGATACTGTATAAGTCCTCACAGCCCACATTGCCGATAATGTATCTTAAGAAATGGGCATGCAGAGCTTTTTTCACAATTGGTTGTGAAGTGCTTAAGATCTGAGTAAAGGCGCAAGTGAGGTATATGTAAGTACATGTATACGGTAATTTACAAAACTACAGACCAACCTCACAGAGGGGGAAGCCAGCAAAGCTTTAGCAGCCCTCAATATACTATCTGATTTATCCTATGCAACCATAAATCAGGGCTGAATGGAAATGCAACGTACCAGAAAATCAAGAGAGCTCTGCTTCAGATTGATTCAATGTGACAGGTACCATAGGAACACGCAGGGTCAATGTGACAGGTACCATAGGAACATGCAGGGTCAATGTGACAGGTACCATAGGAACATGCAGGGTCAATGTGACAGGTACCATAGGAACATGCAGGTTTAAGTTTTGCCACTATTTTCATTATACTAGCAAGACCTTAAAATGCGCAAAATATCAGCTTTGCTACCGCTTCAGTTGGTAAATAATTTTTTTACCAAAACACCAATCACTTTTGACAGGATTAGGAAATATGTAAGATAGCAATAAACCACTGTAACACTTTAACTGTCTGTTCGTGTATCTACTTTATATTACTAGCCTCTACCAGCAGGGGTCTGTCAACACTGTTGATTGTGCCACCTAATGGTGATTTAGTTCAGTTGCATACACTGATTGTGCAAATGGTTCCTGCAACTAAAATTTTAAGTTTCTCAAGCCAGGAGTCAATGATGCTTTGATTGTATCTACAGAGTCAGGTACAGTCAGTGGTGGAGCATTTCACCTACCCCAGTACCTGCCCCTCCCAGCAGAGGGCACTGCAGCCATTTAGAGTACAACATGAATGAGGATTTATGGAATGGAACAAATCACTCCGTTTACTTTACATAAAAAAACCAATAAACCATCTCATAAGCACCAGAGTCTGCCAAATATTGACGAATCCCAACTTATAAATCTGGGGGTATTTAACGAGCAATATGGGCAAAATGAGCCTGAAGAATTTCCTGTGTAGATGAGAGAGATGTCAAATTTAAAAAGACAGGAGAGGTTAACAGAAGAACTTACAAACAACAATCAAGTGTGTGTGTTTTTTTTTTTTTTTTTTTTTTTTAACTGATGGTTCATTTCCCCCTATTCTGCTTTTCTAAGAGGAAGGTTCGGCAATATCCAGGTTATTCCAATCTGGAGAAGATAAAAAAGCCTCCAGCATTGTACAGCGTCTCTAGGAGAGGAGGAGGGCACGGCTATGTTTGCTCAGTGATTAGAGCTTTAGAATAAGCCTCCAGCTCCTAGTGAGAAAGAGCTTGGAGCTCATTCACTGGGCCAATTCAAGATCTTGAAAAGATTAAACACTCACGCTGGGAAGACAAGCAAATGCAGCTTTTGGAAGGAGGATGAAGAAATTCTTTAAAGAAAAAAACAAAACAAAAAACACAACACACGGATGACTTCATTATTTCGCACTCCCCGCGTGGAAACTTTAAGAAAGTGTTTAGTTAGTGGAAAAGCCACTTTGACCGGCGCCCCGTTCCCAAACCCTTTAATCTGCCCTTTGTGGGAAGCCCGCTTTCTGATAAAGTAGACAGGGTTCCCTTTTTCTCTATGTATTTTTAATTTACATTATGGGGGTGGGGGAGGACTGGCAACTGAGTTTTTGGTTTGTTTGTTTTATTTCAAAGAAGATCTAGTATTTATCAGACATTTTTTACCCCATTGGTTTTATTCCTGTTCCTTTTGTTGGGCCTCCAGAAGCCCCCCCCCCCCCCCCCCCCCCCCCCCACCCACCCCCCCCCCTTTAGCAGCAACCCCTCTGCTGGGAGAGGTGCGCTTGGAGCAGGTCCAGGTTTTCCCAGAGTACTACAGAGATCCACTCCTCAGATCAACAAAACTCTTCACTACTGAACTAGAACTAATGGCAGTGTAGGAAAAGCAAGGAGCAATAATCAGCCCAGTTGACTCAGTCTTGCACATTTCCCCTCAAATATGAACAAGTACATTTAGCTCTGCAAATTATTTTTAAATCGCTTCCTAACCAGGTGTAATCAATCCTTAGTCACCGACAATAACTGGGCTCACACTGAAGGCAGAAAGTGGCTTAAATATACCCCACATACATAAATGGGGTTTACTATAATTTAAAGCAAAACAAATAAAACAAAAAACTTCACAAAACTGGTTTAAATTCCTTTAAACTGCCACAAACTGTATAAACTACATAAATAATGACTATAATGTGCATAAAAATCATTAAAAGCAATTGTTTTCACACTATACACAAGCACAGCACTCAAAAAGCACTCATTGAATAGGGAACAATAGATTGAAGGAACTGGACCTTTTTTGATACATTTCCCAACCACTGGTCTGCTTTATTGATCAGTTAATAATTTCAGTAGAAGGAAATGTAGAAGGATGATGGTAGAAACGTCCATTTCGATGACATGTGTGGGGTGACTTAGGCAAATAACGTTAGTCAAGAGTATTCCAACAACATTAATTGATAAAAAAAAAAAATCACTGACAGAAGGTGTCAACCCATCTTCTCAGAAAGTTAGAAAAATCATTTGAAAGGGGAAAAGTATTTCGTTTTTACCACATTGGTTCTTGTAAATTAAAAAAAAAAAAAAAAGAAAAAAAACATGTGTTTAACATTGACATGAGGGTGTATGGCAAGAGTGCCTTTGAACCGAGATAGACTAAGATTCCCTTACAGCGGTGATAATCGCAGGGCAGAAAGCATTCGACAGCAGGGTTAGGACAGCTGTGTCTTAAACAGACTGCAAATGAGAGCGCTTCATGAAAAAGCAATTCCCTGTCCTCTAATGAATTTTGATGGCGTCTTAATCTGAAACGTGAAGATCTGCAGATAGATAGCAGGGTTAGCCTGATTAATCAAAACGTTCGAGACTTCAAACACAGCAGACAGGGATGAGGGGCCTGGCTCAGAGCTCCACTGATCCCCCCCGGCTCATCGGCCCTGAGCGTTTTCATTAAGAGGGATTGAGAGCCTCTTCACCAGAAACACTTCATCAAATGTAGTGTTTTACTTAGCGATTAGCCGGATAGCCATTGACAGGGCCTGAGCAAAAAATCCCCTCAAAATCTGTCCACTCCAATAAACACTTAATGAGCATCACAGGTCCGTGCGGAAGGGTTAGGCCGATCTTGTGTGCCTTTTTTATTTACTGTTATACACAATCTCCACTTCACAGGAATGAGCTGTGGCTTTTCAAGCCCCGTTACTGAACTCATTTTCTTTCAAAGAAAGGTCAGCTGTCTATCACTTTCCTTTGCTGCGGTTTTGTTGTTTTTTACATTCCTTTTTCCAGTTTGACAGGGTGCGAAGCCCTTCGCTAGAGTCTCTTATCCAGTCTCCACGCTCTGCAGTTACCAGTTGCTCCATACAGCAGTTACAAATTACAGCCAAATAAAACAGCATTATTGATCATTTATATCTAGGGGTGTAACCATTCCTAGCGTATCAATGAATCGCGATACTTCTTTACATGATATGTCGTATCGGAATAGAGGCACGGGTCGTTTGTACAACAGTTTATTGTACTGTAGTTCACCAAGTGGTTCTTGAATCGGTGTGTTTTACAGTTGGTATGAATACATACTCCCTACCTCATTAAATGTATGCCTTTTATAACAAATGATCATTTGATCTTATTATGCATCATATAAGTAGCCCAACACGACCATCACATGTATCATGATGCACATCGTGAAATTAGTGTCTCGTTACAGCCCTACTTACACCCACAGTGTAGAGCAGCAGGAACGATAAGTAAAATACTTACATCCCGGGCTTTCCCATAGAAGGTCTCCTGAAACGCTGCCTCAAGCGAGCCGATGAAGAACACAGGGTGGCACTCTCCATATCTTCAACACAGACACACACAGAACAGCTCATGTTAAAAAAGCCTCTCTAACTGGTCTGTTTTATATGAAATACTTCTATTTCATGTGAAACAAACCACCTCCCCACCCCCCCAAATATAACTGAACACAGACTGTGGTTGTCTCACCTCGATGAGAATTCGGCAGTAAAGTGCAGTAAGGCATCTCCCTCATTCTCAGAGTTTTCTGGCACTAAGGAAGCAAGAAAGAAAGGAGGGCAGCACTTACAAATACTGTGACATGAAGGTGCATGAGAACCAGGCAAAAACAGCTTTATCATTATTACTGTCATTAGAATAATCCGGGCAATAAAACGCCCACATTCTAAAATAGCACTTAATGTGCATTCCCTGCCATTTAACGTGTTGTTACACTGTTTCCAAGTTAACCTAGAAAGTAAACTGCATAACAGAGACTGCAGTTTACAGAGAATTCTAGCACCCTACAGGTGACTAAAAAACTACCAGGCACCTCTGTAGGGCTGCAGAACTGTCACAATGTTGAGATCAACAAACTCATTTCCACTGACTTTGGAGCTGAACCAAGTACTTTAGAAAATAAAATAAACAAACAAAAAACTGGGTTTAAAGACGTGGTGAAACGTACTCATTGGAGACTTCCGGGAGGCTGAGGTCCCCATTCCAAATATCTCTCCTTCGTCTACCCCGAACTCGGAGGCATCCTCAAAGTCATCCCCTTCACTGTCGCTCACCATGTGGACATCCGTACACTACAGAGGGGTTTAAAACACGGGATCAGAATTATTGGATCAGGAAAGGAAAGGGCTCTTCAAAAACGTGCATGCTCAAAACAGCTCCCTTCCACTAATACACAGCGTGGGTAAAGGCATGTGCCATAGAGCAAAGTTACTAAGGCTGGTAGAACGGCATAGTATGGGGAACAGAATGGTATGGTTGGCATCACAACCCCACCCAAAACCATGTCACCCATTTCGCTCTATATCCCCACGCTCCACTGTTGCTACATGTCAAGTTTCAATGCCCTACGACAAATAACTCCAGGGATATTCAGCTGCATAAAGGGCTAAGCTGCAGCCCCAACACAGGAACTGAAGAGGAATTGAACACTACAGGAGAGATATTTACTCCCAAATGGTCAGGAAGGAAAAGAGCACCAAATAAAGATCCCAAACCAGAAATAAACCATTTAATTCAGGGGCTTGTAAATACAGTAGAATCTTTCTAATCCGAACCCTGGTGATCTCAATTGACCTATAACCCGACCCTTGCTTCATAATGGAATACATGCTTATGGAAGCTGTAGTAAAAATCAAAGTTCCATTTTAGAATTATATGACAAGTGTACTAAACATTTAAAATCAGTCTCTGTACTTTTAGTCACAATATTGAAGTATTAGTATTTATTGATTCTCCTAAAACACTTCCAGCATTATCAGGACCATTATCCATTTGGTGTGGAATGGCTCTCTGAGCAATCAAGCCCTAAGCACTCATCCTCAAAGCCAGTGCTGTGGCAGGATAAGCAGGTTTGACTCAGAGTGATCACTCAGTCTCAAGCCTGCATTAGCCCCTCATCGAGTAGCTCTGCACCGGGTGCAAGACAGCAAGCTGTCACTGACCTCCTCAGGCTGCTCTTGGGTGTGGGCAGGGGACGTTCTCCGGCAGACAGTGAGACGATGACAGGGGAAGCTTATCCCAGCCACAGCTAACGTCATCTAAAAGAGGGAACAAAACACAACTCTCTCATTTAAGGTAAAAAAAAAAAGGTGTTTTTACCTAAAAATGTATTATGAAGAACTCACACATTCATTTTATTCCACCACCCCAATAAGTGACATGTACAATACAGTTTATGGGGTCTAGACTACTTTGAAATGGAGGTGGGGCTAAATGCTACCAATCACTTATACATTGAAAAAAACATCCTGAGATTCATTGTAAACCAAGGTTAAATAAGTATCACCTCTAATACCTTCAGGGAATCTTGTGCTCCAGAATGGCTGACGGCAGCCTTATTTTATTCCTCATCAGCGACTTGTGCAGGCATGATTATAGAAGCCCCTGCCAACCAAGCACCAAGTCTGCCAGAACTGCTGTCCATTGTGACTAAAACTGAGAGGAGCGCTACAGATCTGTTTCTCCTACAAATTATTGTATCAAAAGAACTGTTTCATTTCCAAGCACTCTCATTTTCCCTAACATTGCTACCTTCTAGCTAAACAATTAAAAAAGAAAACACTTTGATCTGCTTGCCAGCCTCCAGGACTACACCAGGTACCTCTAGGGGGTACTTGAATCTCCAACTACTGTGCACCATGTTCATTTGTGTTTGCCCTGCTAATTAGCAAGCAAGCAGCCTGTGGAAATATCACCCTGCTAGAGTACTGGGGAGACTCATTAACATTAGCCACCCTAATCATCTGCAGTGCGCTTGCTAGCAAACACACACAGCCTTCTCACCCTGCTGCACCCTGACTCTGCACTCACCCACAAACTGTTCAAGACTTGTGTCTTGGATCTCAGGTGAGAACGAGGTACAGAGTGCTAATTAAGTCAAATTACAGGCAAATATACACAATAGCCTTACAGTTTGTGAACCCAGATATGTGAACACACCCTGATCATTGACAGAAATCATCACCTTCTTCATCATCATCATCATCTTTGAATTTCTGAAACAGTTATGTTTTGCTTTAATTACAGTATGGAAAGTTATATACAAATAAACACTTGGGCAGTTAGAAGTTATTCTATGTTTTTTTCCAAAACTGCCATTTTTTGCAATAAATATGAAGCATGTCCAGTATGCATTTGTATTGTTTTTATCATCCTCCATAACCATTAAGAAACTACGTTTAATGTCATATAATTTATTACCAGCATAACCGCCACCACCATCAATAAACTACAATTAGAACAGAAGATTCCAATGTACTATTTAAAAAAAACATTCCTTGTAAAATGCAAGTTTCTGGATAATAGAAACCACTGCGCCATGAGATTGCTCAGGGCTGGCTTTCCCACATGAAGTGCAAACAGTCCGGATGACACAGTCAGAGCTCCATTCAAAGTCTTGCCCTTCCTGAGTTCCCATGAAGCACACACAGGGTCCCAGGGGCCGCTATGATGCCCTCTCACCACAGTGACAATGTGCTCCAGGATCGGCTTCACTAGGACTGCGTGACCTTTGAGTACCGTGAACTCTGACCCTGACAGTGAGTAACTGGGATTAGGTCCTTGCTAGTCATACTGCACCAGGTCTTAAAGAGCAGTGGTTCTCAACCACTTTTTGAATCATGCCCCGCCTTAGCAAGTCAGTGGACAGCCAATCGGAGGTCAAGATTTTCACATACTGCACATTTTAAAAATAGTGATATACTCCAGCAACAGCACCCACACACCTCTTCATCACCAGTAGTTAATGACTGATCATCCCCAGGCTGTTACACAAAGAATGACTCATTTGGACATCTCTATGGCAAGTTTGCCTTGACTGTGTGTTGTCTAATTTTAGAACAGTCTTTTGCCATCAGCGAATGACTGGCTGTGAACAAATGTACTGTATCTGTTTTTAAGGCAAACAAAACCCTGCCAAAATTATTGTTGTTGGGTATCGTGACAGTTTGATGGATGCCACAAGCACACAGGCTACTGTTATTCTAAATTACAGTACCGCATTACTTTAAATTGAGGGTTGCCAACAATATTCTAGTAGGGTACTAAACCTTGCAGACGTTTGGAATCTTAGCCAGCAAACCCAAAAGAAAACTGCCTCAATACAAACCGCTGCCAAGTGTCAGAAAACACTAATTACTGTACTGCCTCCCAGTGGAGCCGGGAGAGAGAACAATGCTCTGTGTCCCACTACAGCAGCTCATTTCTGAGATACAGTACAATACAGTACAGTACAGTTCAAGTTTGAGAAAGGTGGGGAAAAAATGCATAGCATGTTGCCATTTAATTACAGTTATGGCATTCCCAGCCTCACATAAGAAGATAATGTTTCAAGGTCCAATTATAAACACATACAATCAGAGCTTTAGATCTGTGGAGTGTACCAGAAGATAGCTTAACGTTCCAGCATAAATCAATGCCGATCACTTAACCAAATTGCTTTGGATTCTTCAATACCGGCGCTAGTTTCCAGACTGATTAAAAACAGTATCACAATAGAAACTACTCTAGAAGCAGACACGGTTCTGTATTGCTTTTCTCACAGAATGCTGCCTTCTTTATCTTCTGCTTTTAAACTGTAAATGCAAGAACAAACGAAGAGCATGCACTATGTCAGTGGCACTCAAAGCTTCACTCTCAGGACCAGAGACACCATCTGACATAATCAGGTTACTGCAATAGTAAAGCCACTACAATCTTACATAGTTCCATTTGTTAAATCTGTATTGTCACTATGAGTTATATTTTGGAAAAAAAAAGGAAAATGTCAATAGAGGAAAAAAATCAAACCATCAAGCCCTCGACCGATGAGAAACACCCACAAAAATAAAAGAAAATGTCGCATGTTTTATTATGATGAGCCTACAAACACATTTTCCAGCAATCTGACAGGCTACCTGTAATCAATGCTTTAGGATGTCACCCTTTACATATTCCTGAATCTGGAATTCTACTCTACCTATATAAAAACAGTAAATCAGTCCATTAGTTAGCAGAAACACACCAACCTGCGACTACATCACATGGCTTCTAAAAACAGCAGTCTGTTGAGGCAGTTGCTGGCTGTTACGTTGCACTCAACGGTCGTCCTCTCTCAGGAGCGGCATGTTTTTGATACTGCAGTTTCAAAGGGGCTAAGGGATGAGCAACTGTGATGTTCAGAGTGGGTTAGCCTAACAGCAAATACCTTTATTTCCCCAGTATAAATGTGCACTCTTTGGCAATTTTTGGAAAAACGTGTGCTGTAGGTGCAGTATGCTTGGTTATGGTATTTTATATAGTATAATGTTTTTGCGTGGGTGTTCTACAAAATTTGTGTGTCCTACAATGGATTTAACCCCAGGCTGCTTGGTCTTGTGAAAGGAAAGGAAAACTTCATAAATTCAAATGACAAGCAAGTCTTATTGTGAAGTAAGCACGGTACACATTTTATTTGCATTTCTGAAAAAAAATTGTTCCTCACAAAATGCATTATAGGGTTAAAAAGATTGGACAAAAATGTGTAATACAGTACGTGATAAGCAAGATATGCTGGCGAATCTCTCGGGTTTAGGATCTCCTTTCACTTTGTAATTTCTATACTGGAAATAAAGCCAACCAGCCATGGCTTCTATCATCAGCAAGCGTGTCAATTGTTAGTAAGCTGCTGCAGAAACAGACTATTATTCCAATACAGACGTGACTCAAACTGGCTTCATCAGGTCAACTCATTGCAGTCTGACCATCTGAAGACAGAGGAGAAGCTAAACAAGCACAATCTTCTTTCTAGAAAGTAAAAAGTTAGAGAAGTCAAAAGGTATCAACATTTAGTCTGTACATTCTTAATTACTGAGTAAAAGTATCTGTGCATCCTGCACTTGATTCTCATTGCTGCTCAGTTCCCCAGCATCTTTAAAACATATACAGTATCCTGCACCTTAATACATGAGCCCTACTACAATTCACGCTCAGCTCACGCTGCATCCTAATCATGATGACCATCAAATTATTTTCAGTAACCTAGTACTGAAATGAAATTAGATAAACATTAGGCTAGAAGTCAGTGCCTGACAAAGATCTGACCCTGTTTCTCTGCAAGCTTAATGAGAAACTGCAAATCGTCATATTCCCAAAAAAATACCTTCAAAATCTTAAAAGGAACAACCAAAAACAAATTAAACAAAAATTACGACATTGGTTGGTTCACTGTGGCACCCATGTATCCAATTAATACAAAGCAGTACGTTTCGACGACCTGCTATGCCGTCGGCTGTAGCTCCTTGTTGTGAATCTCAGGGCTTGGCAAGTTGCTGGCTTGCCTGGGCTGGCCTCGAGGCCCCCCTATCAGCTCCATCAGGGTTAAACAGTATTGCACCCGCAGAGCAGAGAAACAAGACAGGACGGAAACAATTAAAAGAGGAGATGAGGGGAAGGGAGAGAAACCATATTAAAAATATAAAGAAAAGTCAAGGTCAGGAGATCGAGCCTGGGCAGCTTGCTTTTGAGCCACTTGCATTGAGAATAAGATATTCAAGGCTTAATCCAGGCAACTATTGAGGCCAGGAAGAGGTCTCTTCAGTGCAGGGCCCCCTACCCACCCCCATGTTGCATCACTGTTCCCCAAAATTCGCCAAATACTTAGCAACAGCTTTAAATCATTTTTTTATTTCAATTCTGTGCGGTGCTATTGGGTGAATTAAAAATACATAGGAGCTCCACGGCCGCTGAATGTTTAAAAATTTTGAGCAGTACTTGAGTTCTACAGTGAACTTGAAGCAAATCTCCCTTTCCGTCTTGCGTGAATTTTGCTTTTATTTATTTTTTTGAATAAAAGCAAAATACTTTATGGAAGTTCACAAACACACACACGAACATAGATTTTTCAAATTCCAATAATTTCATGTGATATTTATACATCTGTTAGTAAATATTGCAATATGTAACCCGTAATTAAATCCAAGCATTAAAAAAAAAAAAAAAAAACAGTCAAGACACAGTTAAGCAATGAAGACCGAATATTACTGTAAACATTTAAATAAGGAGTAATATTAAAGTTTAAAGAAGTACTGTGTTTGGCCATCACAGTAATACAATGTTAAAACTAATCTGTTCTGGCAAACAAGAGCTTTTTAAAATTTGCCTTCAAACAAATTGTCAAAATGGCATTTGCATATAAAATGGTTTGTACCAGCGCTAAAGTCGCATACGATTGCGTGTGCATGACACATGTTTTGGGGTATGTCTATGAATACCAGCTTCCTCAATAAGGGAGAATACCTCGTCAAGAAGAATCAGTCCACTAAGCCCCTCACAAGTATACGTACATTTAGCACTATTGCTGTGAAGACACAGCTTACCATATCAAAGAGTTCAGCTACGATCGTGGCTAGCCTCTCTCTTCCCCAAGTCTCTTGCTGGCAAGTGGGCTCCCTCGAGTAGTACTTCACTCCTCAATCTCTTTCAGAAATGGGGGATGTTAACCTCTGTCACCCGTGGTTCAACTCTTTTTTTTTTTACTTCTTTTAATTAACACTTGCATTTGAGAAAAGCCTGCAGTGATGCAGAAAGGCTTTCTCTTTTTTTCTTTTTTTGTTGTAAATGCCAGTGTTTGGTTTGCGGCTGCGAGGGTGAGATCATTCTTGCCGACAGCTCTATTGAAGGCTCCCAGCGCCCCGTTTCTCTCCCTGGCGCAGGGTGCAGAGGGTGGAAGGGTCTATGGGAAGTCACACTTCGCACACCTGTTCACTCTATGCATGATATCCAGGCTGGTTTTGACATGTCACTCCTGATTAGCCTTCCGTCTCATCACTGCCTCTCACAGTTACCTTCAGGACTGGGGTTTGAGTGCAGTTCCTCGCACCTGTGTGTTTGTGTGATTTCTTGTGTGACTGCGTAACTCTTCCAGCACTAACCCTATTATAACTAATTAAATTAGTTTCTGCATCTTATATGGAATTATGAGTTACCTTATCTAGACTGCACAAGCATATATATATATATATATATATATATATATATATATATATATATATATATATATATATATATAGAGAGAGAGAGAGAGAGAGATTTTTATTTATTTTTTTATACAGAGCTGTAGTGTATCCCACATCTAACCAGATTACAACAAACCAAGGGTGACATCACTGCTTTAGGGAAAGTGAAGAACCTCACCGCAGAGCCTTTTCATAGTTCACCATACAGAATTGGGCCCGACAGACCTCAAAGAAAGCCACCCTGTACCCATCTGGCCAGCTAAGATCCCCCAAGCCTCCACCCCCAGTGCTTGGGAGGGTAATGTTTAGCTGGACACCGATAGCTTCCCCTCATTGTATTCACAGGTAAACCGAGAGTGTGGTTCCCACTGCTGTTTCTCTGAGCCGGAGCCATGGCGTGGGAAAGGGGGTGGCCTGCCTGTCAACCTGCCTCTCTCCTGTACACTGAGCTTCCCAAACTCAAAAGAGGATGGGGGTGGGGAGGGGGGGTGCTGTAATCCAGAAACCTGACTCTCGCAAACCCAAAACCACTAAATCCAAGTCTCCAGACTGCTAACTAAGATTCTCATCAACATATCAAGAAAATAGTGAAGCAAACCATGCGTGATTAAAAAAAAAAAAAAAAAAAAAAAAAAAGGTGCAGTATACATTATGGTTTTAGAAATGTGCGTACCATACTTTAAAAGCCTGGCAAGACAATGGGATCTGTTTTAATGATCTAAACCATGGCAGCTCTTGGTTTTTCTGGTTAATTTGTTGACCCACTTGTTAATAACATTACAATACATAATTAAACTACAGCGAAATCCGATTTAGGGAGACGGTATTTAGATACGGCACTTTAGTTTTCCTCTGGAGAGAAAACCCATCAGTGGTTCCAGGGCTTGAAGTGAATATAAGGAATGTAGGCAGCCATAGAAACCAAGATTTTGCAGACCGGAAGAGAGGGCGAGTTTAGTGGGGGGGGGTTTAGTGGGGGGGGCTAGCTTCTCAACTAGCCAAAGCTGTTTGTGTTTAGAGGGTGGTAGGAAATCTAAAAAGGACACTCTTCTCAGCCTCCCCACTTAATGTGACCTGAAAAAAGCAATCATAAAAGGGCTCTGTCTAGGCTTATCTCTGAGCCCTGTCACTACGGTAACCAATAGGGGAATAAGCATGTGTGGGTCCATGAATTTAAGAATCTATAAAAGCCAGGGCTAAAAAGGCATGTGCAGCACCTCAAAGATTGACTGCATTAATACATTAGCAAATACGCTGAAACACTGGATAAATGTCAGCAATTATGGAAAAGGCATCTAATAACGATGTTCCATGTCTGTCAATCCCCGACGGAAAATTATATGCAACTGCCACTCAAACTGCCTGGCCCCCGCGATTCTGCTCGCTCTGCCGGAGAGCCGAGGACCACCGGCATTCAGATGCGCACTTTAAAAAAAAAAAAAAAAAAAAAAAGTAATAAACAGTAATGCAGTTCAATCATCGCTGATCACAACTGTCAACAATCTTGTGCAAAGGGGGTCTGAAACATCTTTGTACAGCCTGCCACTCCGATAGCCATCAGAGAGACTGCCTTGACAACTAAGCTCTGCCGTCGAACTGTTGCCGCCAAACTGTGCCCTTACCCACACATACAATCTCTGTTATAACTGGTTTATTAGCTTTTTTTAGTGTGTAGAAGAAAACATGTTGCAATGCAGTCACACAACCGCAGATTCTCTCCTGTTACAAAGTTTAAAAAACAGAGCCAACAGGGAAAGGCAGTATTTGAGAGATGAGAGTGCGGCGGTGATAAATTGTAATTAGAAATGGAGCCGCCGCAGTATTTCACAGTGTCTGTCCTCGTTAGCGAGGGAATATCAGTCTCCCAGCAGGCCTGTCAGTTTTGCGCTTCTCAGAGCTGAACTGTCGCAGCACGAACGCACATCCCCCCTGCTGGAGCACATCTCCACTCCATCCTCCAAGAGCGAAAACCAAAACAAATACTGTAAAAATGGATCAGTTGAGGCCATTAGAATTTTTTTGTTAACACTGGCACGAACTACAGAGATTTCTCACTTGTTATCTACAGGGATTATTTACCAACTAAATTTGATGGAAGCTTCAGGAAGGACATCATCTCCCGGCTTACAGCAACAAGAAATCTGTCAACTTTGTAAAATACCAGGGGAATGTTCACAGGGATTTGAGAATAAAAGGACTTTCCCAAACAGCGGCCATGTCCTTGGTAGCAGTTGAAAATACATCATTCACATCTTTCTAGTTGATACAGCTTGCTTTCTAAAAGAAAGTGTGTGGATTATTGTACATACTTATTGACACTTGAGATATGATCAGATATGATCGCTGTAGCCATCATTTTCCCCCATCAGTCAAAGGTTGATTTCCTATTTGCAGTTCCATTCCTGGATCTAGAAACTCAAAACAGTTATGTACCCACTATCATGTCCTTTTAACATGAGATTGTTGCTTCCTAGTGGGATTAAATCATCTACCTTTAATCTTCCACAACATTTAGAACTGGGTTTTTAAATCTAGAATGAATTATAATGAAATCAACAGAAAGTATTTATTTAAAGATTTTAGGAAAGAAGGCAAATGCAGCTAAAAATATATATATATATATATATATATATATATATATATATATATATATATATATATATATATATATATATATATATATATATAACGTTTGTGAAACAGATATGAAAAGTGAATAGATAACAGAAAAGTGCTATATGTTTCTAGACAACAATTTACACAACAAAACTAGAGATTATACCATATTCAGTACACATTTATAATCAATCTGTCAGTCTGTGCATGTTTTAGCGAATTCAAACAAGTAATGGCATTTGGAATAGTTCTGTGTTGTAAGTCCGAGAAGAGCCACGATGTAGAGGATGAATAACACAGACAACATAATCATCCATTCTGACTTCCAGAAAATGTCAGTTTAAGAGAAGAGCTGCCTGCTCTGTTTATTGGTGTAAGCCTCCGGAGACGAGGCGAGGTTAATGAGATATGCACTGAAACAGCTCTCTCTCTCGGCAAGCCGTCACCTTCTTTATTATGCAAGAAGACTGTTCAATAAAAAAAGGAAAAATGACCTGGCAGGCGTTATCAGAAGGCAACAACCTTTAAAAAAAGAAAGAAAATCCAATTCTGCAAGTACCCAGTTATACAGCCAGGAGTGGCTGAAACACAAAATCCACAAGGGGGCGCAATGGGATCATTCACCTTTGACAACCTTGGTTTGACCACATGCACCGTATCATGCACATGAAAAATTGTGAGATAGTGTGACATAGCGACATACTGTTTTAGATGCTCTTGATAACGAGATATAAAATGTAAGAAGGTCAATCGCAAGGTCAAACTGCAGAAACCTGAATTCAAATCCAACTACTGAGCCATTGAGTTCCACCTTGGAAGACATGGACTCCGAGCAGCATGATAAGCCTCCAAAGACACTGTTCCAAAGCTCAGCTGGGCTGTAAAGCTTTTTGATGGAATTTGGCCAAGGAAACAGGGTCAAGACCACTACCTCATGATCCCGAAAGTCCACCAGGCAGACCGGGCCTCTGTTTCACAGCTTATTCACATTTGTTCGACTTGGCTAGTGGAAACAGGGGCACCACCCCATCTAAGCAGATATCAACATATTGCTACAGAATAGCAGGAGAGAAAGTAGTAACAAACGAAGAAAAAGAGCTTATAATATAATGATCATTAAAACTTGAACAGTCAAGTGTAATGTAGAAGATATTCTTGGGCCACTGTGAAGTGATTATGCTAGACAAAGCAGTTCCTATTCAGAAGGATTGTATTTAGAGTGCTATGAGGTCTAGTCTTGCCAAACTGAGTAGAGTTACTCTTCTCCAAAACCAAGTTGTTAAAGTCTTTAAAAGTCTGAAGTTTTCATTTTTTTAAATTCTTCTAGGCACAGCTTTGGCCCTGGGACCTCACTTCCACACAGCTGGAAGGCCAGCTATGAATTGGTACTAAGCTACAGTTCTGTAATGGTGGTGGACAAAATATTTGTCATTTGAGTGTATAGCTACAATGACCTAGTTTCAAAGGTGGTTTAGCAATCAAACCTCTCGCAGATGAGGTGCCTGAGCAAAGTGTTTCTAAAATCCAAAATTTAAAAGAGCACAGATTAGTGTGGCATAAAAATTTCTTTGCAGGTTTGGATGCAGACACACCAACCAACAGAGCACCTGCTATCGTCGCTCTGTAAGATTGGGCTCATCTAGACTGTAAATGACTTGCAGGGATGGAAATAATTCCCACTGCAAGCCATTCCTGGTTTTACAATGCGTATAAGAAGACTCACCTGAGCCTGTTACCTATACACACTGTGGCTAATCAAGCTCATAGTAAAACTGGGAACAGGTGAAAATGCTATGCAATAGGAGTCTTATTCCCATCCCTGACTTGAAAAAGGGAGATGCAGCTTTCACATACAGAGTACATGCTGGATTGCAGCATGCATGCCCAAGGCTTGGATAACATGCACAATTCAGTAATTTACAAAAAGGGTGAGTATTTCTATCCTAGTCAAACATAACAGCAAAAAAGCATATTGTTAAGGCCTGCCTAGATATACCGAAATGTCCAGATTGTTTTGAGCACCACTCTATACTATATAAAAAAAATTAAAAAGTGCTTGTTTTCCTAGGAAAGCGCTGTGGTAGCCCTGCTCCAGATGTCGGCACAGCTGCCATCTGCCTCCCCCTCCAGGAATTGGTGCGTCTCAGGGCTGGCTTCCTCTCGCTATCTGATTCACCTGCAGTGTGAGCGTGCAGAGCGCACTGTTACCACAACCAGCGCTGCAAAAACACTGAAAACTGTTTCTAATGAACTGTTGCAAACACCGCCAACTTCAATACTTCAGGCAGTCTGTCTCACTCCGTGCTGTTTAGATATCAAATTTTCATGTGTGACAGGCAGGAAGCTTGAAAATGCCCCACTGTCAAGTACAACAGTAGATTTTTAAAATATATATTGGCATGTCTTTATAGTTCAGCCTTTCATTAGTAAAAGTTATGTTTCTGTGGGGTCTCTAGGCCATTCACTTTCCATCGCCTGTGATAAAACAATACAGTCCAGTTTGGATAAAGAAACAAACATCATGGAGTGCATGAGCAAAATAGCAACAGCAGCCCGTCTCTGAGCACAATGAATGATTTGGTGGAAGAGGCTCATTTTTCTAATTAAAAAACAGGACCCAATACAAGGAAGGACTAAAGCATTTTTCACCTAAAAGCCATAAATACAGGGGCATCAAGTGTACTTGGACAGAACTTCCTTGGTTTTTATCCATTTGGAAAACTCTTATCTCTTCCTACAATTCTCCATAATTTCAGATCTACGGAAAGTATGCTGTTCCTACAAAAGCAGAAAATGAAGGTCAAAATAGCAATTAAAAGTAGATTCACTTTTACCAACCCAATACCCCAAAGCATGGGCACGTTCACAGACGCACTGCGCCAAACCAGGGTTAGAATAAAACCCTGGCAATATGAAGTCTGTATCTGGAAGGGTTTGAGATAAAGCAATGAAGTTGAAACAATAATGTCTGCAAAACGATTCAAAATTGATGAAGGCCGGTGAATGCTCACTTAGGCACCTGAAGTGAGTATTTTAAATGGTCTCTGAAATTAACTGATGAAAGAGCAACTGCAGCAGATTTTTTTTTTTTTTTTCAGAGATCTTTAATAATTAAAAAGGAGAAAGCGACAGAGCCACAGACCTGATAATTGAGTTAAAGGAATTAGCTTGGCATTTCCATTAACGTGTGCAAGAGGGTTTTTTTGGGTTTTTTTTGTTAGCTCTTTTTATAGTTTGGAGTCATTGGCCCTAATTATCAGTTAATCTGCTAGACTCAGATTCTTGTTATTAAAACGCAACGCAAGCACTGTAAGTCTTTGTGATCTCTCTCTCTTTAACAACGGAGGACTATAAAAGCACAGATGTATGGGGAGTAACACTTAAAACCAGCTCTGAGTGCACTAAAGCACTCGCTTTCTGTGATTCTTGGACTGTTTTATTTTAAATGAAAATAAACGTATCTGTTCCGTTGAGACACCCAAGGCAAGCCATGGCATGTTTTCATTGGTATCATGTCTGTGTGGTTACCTGGTTCCAAACTTTAGCCAAGAATTTCCACATTTGTCCTCTGAACAACCCCTTCCAAAAAAACTAAAATAATTCAATATATAATTCTACAGCTTAAAGGGCACATAAGGACCTTTTTATTTTTATTGTGTGACATGTTCCCATATGTTGCTACAACTGTTTATGTAAGGTGTGTGAATTGTTTTATTTATTTATTTTTACATTTTGACCACCTTTTTAAACTTTTAAATTGCATTCCCTGCCTCAAGACCTTCCCATGTACCCGCATGGACCTCTCAGAACTACACTTCCCATCATCCTCCTGCTCACATATGTAGCTGAGATGGATTAACCAGTGAGCAGGAGTTTATAGAGTTAGTAAATTAATAAGAAACTCAAGCACTTAAATGTTCCACAACGTGAAAATAAAGCAGTTTTAAAACTTAAACAGGTGTTTTACGAAAAGGAGTTCAGGGGGTGTTATTTCATCCATCTTACCAAGTCGTCTCTTGCAGTGGCTGGCCAGCCTTCCCATTGCTGATGTCGGACAGGGATGCTAGTGAGGTCATATACGTTTCTTTTTACCTACAACCGGAAAACAACAGATGCAGGGTCAGTGCACAATAATCAACTGCAACTCTACTGCCATAATGTAGATCCTTTTTGAAAACTTACTTCAAATAAACCCCTTAACCTTTAAGCACACAATACTGCTGAATTTAAAAATGATAAAAGAAACTAGAATTCAATGACATTAAAAGACACTGAAAAACACTTGCAGTTAAAACCTGCGTCACTGATGTTTTGTCTCTTTTAGTATTTCTAATTTCAATCAGACCCTGACTTTTATTCATTTTATTCCCTCTACTGCTGCTGGATCTCTCCCACTCTCCAGCAGTGTCACATCATAGTAAAAAGCAGAAATGTACCGTAAATACCAGTGTTTAAGTCGTACTGGTCTAAAATACCTAGAAAATAGACTTATACAAAGGTTTTTACAGTAAATGGTACCTGAGCACCTAAAACTTGCTGCAATTAAAAAATACATCTAAATAACAGACACATGACAAGACATTTGCTTCAATAATGTGTAGGGACCAAATTAAGTTGCAGGATAGTTACCACTTCATATAATGAATTATATAGAACAAACGGTTCTAAATCCATTTTACCTTTCACTATGATGAAAACCTTATGTCTCTCAATTTTAATTTGGGATATACAGATTGTTGAACAAAGTTAAGAAAAATAAACTGCCGTCTGCTTCCTGGTACAACCTCCAGTGCTGAAGGTCAAACGGTCAGATTACAAAAAGAACATTGGAAGAGAGGGGCCGGAGTTCATGATGCTAGCACTAATAAGAAACTGAGAAGATTTAAAATGCTGCAAAAATGAACTACAGTACACGGAGGATAAACAGAACTGTACACATAAGGAAATGATAAAGATCATGAAAATACATTTTAAATACATTTCTAGACAGCTCGTCAGGCTGGAGTGCAGGCCAGCAGGAACAGGCTAAAGGGCACCTGTCATCTCCGGTAATAAACAGGCTGTCATGTCCTTCAGGGAGCTGGGGAGACGGAAGCCCTGACCCTGGTGGCTACTTGTTCACATGAGAGTCTACTGTGTGACTTTCTTGAGGTCGTCTGTATTTAACCATGTGCTTGGGCCACAGAATTGTCTATGGTTTTCAGAGTTGTGGACAATAAATGTCTGTTGGGGTTGACAGATTTGTGACCCAAGCCAGATTTCAAATATAAATGAAAGTACTGAGAGACCAGTTTCTCTGCTGTGCCACCTGGACACCAATACATCAGCAAATCTAACCAGTTTGACCACCGATTACATACTAAATATCGTTCATGCACCCGAGCATCTATGAAAACAAAATGTCTCTAAATCGGTCAGATAAAAATACAAAGCAGATTCCATAAATAGGAGAAAGGGCCAAAAAATAACATCCTAAAAAAAAAAATTAAAAAAAAAATCTTCGACCGAAGTGGAGAAGGTCCTTATATTTGCATTCCGAGGATGCCAAGCTAATTCCCTAACACAGCACTCCCTGAGCACTGAAATAAACAGTGTTCGCTTCCTTCTTTCACTGTGGTGGATTCACACTTAATAAAATTCCGTGGTTTTAAACTGTAGTGGCCACAACTCCGCCCGTTGTGTTGGTTTAAAACGCAACGCCAGACTGATGTAGAGGCAAGCGCTGATCAAAGCAATGGGCGTCTGGACCACTGGGCCTGTATTCTAGTGCATTACCCCTGTAAAATACACTATGATGGGAGATTTGCCACAGAATAAACTCGCTATTGTGTTCAGATCTCAGTCCAACCCCTGCCACTTTCTGCATGTTAGGTAATGTGTATTGAACCAAAGCGACTGTGCGCAAGATAAGGACAGTAAAGGGCTGCAATTCTTCTGCTTTACTTGGTACACCACTGCTGGCATACCAGACAGGCATCAATTATGACGAATACAGACTCTTTCCAATTGGTACCACTAACTGTAGGAATCACAAATACCCACATGTAACTATGACGTCCCAGGTTGAAATACTGTAACCTGTGCTAAGTTTCATCACAAAAGGATAAGTGGTTCTCTATACATACCCAGTACTCCAAAACATGAAACAAATATATATTGGAAATCAATATAGAGTAATTGTGTATGTGTGTGGTAAAGAAAGGAAACCAGCCAAGATCTTACACGGTACATCCACTGTCCAAAAAATAAATATTAGTACAGTACCGTCTCATTATACTAGGAAGAAAGAGGGGGAAACAGTATTGTTTCCAGACTGATATCAATCCTGTATGTAAGTTGTTGTCATTGGGTGTATGGCTGCTTTTCACCTCCTAAAAAAATCAGAGCAGCCATTCTTTCTAAATAAATTCTGCACATTTGAAGGATCTTGTTCATTTTCTTTCACTTCTTTCTTAACTTTAGACTAAACATCCTGTCCGGTCCCAGTCTGTCTGCGTGGAGGTCCCAGCTGCCCGCCCCAGTGAAATCTCTCCTCTCATACAGCCCAGCAGGGGCTCGCTGGACTCCAGCTGCTGCATTAACACTGCTTGTCTGAACTCCGTTTCCACATGGGGCTCCCCCCTGCTCAACTAGATCCCTATCAAAGTAATCTGCTGTAATCTAGCCTGGAAACACAGCAGCCCCGCTGCCAATCAGACCATGATGTGTGCGAGAAGCTGGAACTTTGTAACATGGAATGGCTATAAAACCAGTGATAAAACTTACAGGAATACAGAAATAGCACTGCCCCCCCTACAGCTATGACCAAAAGTTTTGAATCACCCTACAGAATTAACTAGCGTTGCTTCATAGAGTCGAATGAAACCTGCTGAATAATGTTACATTAACATATTGAATTGCATACCACTTTGTAGTTTTTCTTATATACTTAACTGACAAATTGAAAAATATGACATTTTGAAATGCGCAGTAAGGAACAGCCAGGGCCAGTTACATTTCACTCCACTCCCTAAACTCGTGGCAGCCTCTCCGCTGTGTGTGTGCCGCGCCAGGGTACTCTTTATGAAGAGAGGGGTCAGTCAAGGTCGAGAGTGTTATTAGAGAGAATAATATCTGTGTTTGACCAGAGGGCTACAGGGATTTCTGCTCTTCCTGCTGACCAGCAGGCTGCCTTAAACACCTCTGATTTGCTGTAATGAAGCGCAGGGGTCATGCGCAGATTCAGCCCCTGAGGGCTGGGCACAGTTCAGTTCCCCACCCACCCCCCCACCCCCTCATAAACCGACAAATTAACCTGTGTTGGAAACACACAACTGAGAATTTTGTAGCATTGTTAATCATGGTTCAATAAATAAAATCGAATCAAATTCAAATTAAAACTTTCATTTAAAAAACAAATAAAACGTGTTTCTTAAATGCCTATAAAACTTGCAGTGAAAACTCTCCAGCACACACGCACAGTGATCCAGACTACTGCTATAACTATGGGTGTATCAGGGTGATACAGACAGTAGAAGATGCACATATTGAGCTAGCATTGATATCAACAGAAGAGCACAAACAGGACTGGAGTGCAGACATTATAAATCATTAATGAGCAACAAGCAGGCTGAGAAGTGAAGCCTGCCAGGCTGATGCTACTCTACTCATTATCAGCAGAACCCCCAATGTCAGCCCCCGCTCACTCCCTGCAACCCTCCAATCATTATTACTGGAAAGGGACCATCATTAAGATCTGATGCTGGTATGATTCAGTCTCTGCCACCTTTAACCCTAATGAGTTATACTCTCTGCGGCTTTGCTTTATCTCCTACAGCAATAATGAGTGATCAAGGGTGTAAAGCAAACTACTAAAATCACATGTGCCCATCATCCAACAGCCATTTGGAGGACTGCAAGTAGATATATAGTGTTGTTGTCATGACGAGGATCACACAAGGGTGTGCCACGATTCGTGACACAATGGATCACACTTAACTTAGATTTTTCTGGAAAACGCAAGTATAATTTATCCCCATACTGCAATACATTAAAAAGCAGTATAATGTGTGATATGCATTCTAGACATCATATATGCAACTAATGCATCTGATATTTCTACCAGCACCACCACTCTGGCTACGCGGTATGAGTGACGGAAGGTAATTAAAACAATTAATCTGCAGTGCCCCACAATCACAATCCTCTAAAATCTACGCTTTATAGGCGCCTATTTTAAGCCTTTTGTGCACTCGACTTCATCAGAAAGGTATCAGACCTTGCATTCGTTAAAGCACATTTCAGGAGCAGCCTCCCCAAAGCCTTCCTGCAAATGTCATCCGCAAACTCTGCTGTGCCGCAGCTCAGGGACGCAAAACTAAAATGCAAACTCATCGTGTTTCAGAGAAAAAAGTCAAATTGCATCTTCGTTTAAGCCGTGTCGCATATTCAATTCTTAAATCATTTAAAAAGGACTGCAAACCAGTGTTTTAAAATCCAATTGATTACCATAGATCATCAGGAGTCGAGACACTGGGATTTCAATCCAAGTAATCTGTTACTTTTCAGATAAATGCAAATCTTTCCCCTCTACCTGCTATATAAAACTATCTCTGTTATGTTTTAAAACAGCATACTTTGCATTCTAGAGGTGGCTTCAGTCTTGGTTTAGAGTGCCCACTACTGGCTAAAGGCGGTAGAACACGTGTGCAAGGAATTGGGTTATCATATTACTTAGGAATATCTTTTTTTGTTTACAGCATATTACCAGTGTGTGTCTCCATTCATTTTTTCTAAGCCATAATACAAAAGGTGGCATTTACAGCAGCAAAAATAGATTACCGGCAGAAGAGCAGTTTGACGTAAGCATTTACAGTATCGAATATCTTGTACGCGGCAGACTTGTGAAACTGAAAAGGAGAATGTCGAACAATCACTTCAATTGGATGACTGAATCCAAACTGTCGTGTTATGATTTTACTAAATGCATCACATTATTCTGCTTGCTACATAAATGGCACTGATATCCCTCCCTCTGTTACAAAATAGATTTTTGTGAGCTTTTTACTTAAAATCGCTACTATGACAGTTGCCATTGTAACTGTAAACTTCTCATTGGTGGTGTTTATGTAATACTGAAAGAAATGACAAGCGTTTCGACAATAAGTATTTCTCCCTGTCTTCTGCAGAACTGTCTACACATCATGTACTGGTATCTGTATATGTCACACCATCCTGTTCCTACAGTTTCACTTTTACATGGGCTGATCCTCTTCTGTATAGCATGGTTACCTTCGTCTTATCTCTGTCTTATGGCTGGACCCTTTATTCTAACTCGGACATTTTTCGTTGTCGGACAGATTTAGAAATACTTAAAAAAATTTGACTAGAAACGTCTGTCATTGATTTATTAATGCTGTGTAGCTAATATCATTCAACGACAGGTTTGTAAACACAAGAAATTTGCCATTTCTAATAAGTGAATTTTTAAATATAACCGCATACTAAGATTAATTTAATGAGAAAACAGTATATAAAAAAAAAGAAACTTGAAAATCAGAAACACAGCTTAAATTTCACATGTATTTATTTAACAGGGTTAGAACCCTTGAGATATGCATATGCAACAGAGTTCTTATGCACATAGGAGTATCTGTATCTTAATATTTCTCTGCCATTTTATTTATTTAATTATTTATTTATTTATTACACTTGTCTTCAAAGTATGTGCTTTTATGTATAATGTGTGTATCGGGGTATTTATTTGCAGAGTGAGTATCTTTTCCCCCCTAGAATTCAAGTTGACTTCTAGCAGTTCAGGATAGTAAATCCACTCTTAGGTGTCAATGTAAAAAACCTCACAAGTATAGCAGTGAGTAAGGCTGTGCATATTTATTGCGAGTCTGTGAATCTCAGTATCAGTGCTAAAACGGCTTTGCAATTCGGACGTAGCCAAAGTCAGCAGAAAGTTCTGCCGTTTCTACAGTATTGTGTCAGCTGCGTTGGTGACAACTTTTAGAAGACCAAAATTACAAATACACAAACTTCAGGTCCCACGTAATTCAGAGCTTGGATCAGCAAGACAAGGAAACAGAACTAAACAATCACAGCTTTACCAGCACCAGATGCTTTTCTTTTCTTTCATTCTCTTTTTTTCACCGCTCTCTTCTGCAGCTGTAAAAACTGGGGAGTGAAATCCTTCAGCCGGCTCGTCTGGTCACGGAAACAGCAGACCCCAGCAGCAGCTATTCTGCCCTACGCTTTCAGGCAAACATTTGCTCTGCAGCTTACCGCCGGCGATATTTAACTCGAGGTGCCAATCACTTCCTTTTAAAAAGCTTCACTTTCAGATGGACCTGCAAACTCCTGACAGCCATGGCCAGACACACTGAACCGAACGACAGGAGGACAAAAAACTAGCTTCTCCTGAAAAGGAAACTTTGTAGTTTTCATACAGACACGCACATACACAAAACTAGTTAAAAGTCTAACTGTACTTAAAAACGCATTTGCAAGCACTAAAAAAAAAAAAAAATCACTGAACACCAGACCAGTAAGCCAATCTATGTAGGACTACTGCTCATGTCTTTATTCTGACCTGAAAAAGCAATAAGAAGTGAGTACCACTATAATACAGTGAAGGTTGTCAAGGATATGGCCTCACCAGTCATCTTTATCCCAGACTGCTCAGCAACTGGAAATTCAAGGCCACTGTGCCACTTTCTATGATAGCAAAACACCATGAGTCTTGGTTCATATTGAATGGCACCCACAGGTGGCAACCCCTACACATATGTGGGGTAAGTGGGATGTTCCTCCTTCCTCCTAGCAGTACACACTGAATACTTCCAATACTAGATTTCCCTGTGTTGCCTTACCATGCCAGCTTTAATGGTTTCTAGAAGTATACCACTGCTCCCTGCAGTTCTCACCTCATTTCTAAAAGAGCTTCTATCCAGGTCAGTAACTCTTCTAAAAAACACTTGAAGGGATGAACAACAGAACAAAAAAAAAAAAAAAACTGCCCTAAACTCCCCCAATTAGCAGAGACTGATACAAATAACAAAGGGAGCATTTTCCAATGCACCGGATCTTATATCCTGAATCTTAAAGCTAAAGCATTTAATCCTGTCTTCCTGATGAACACAGGCTAGAACTGGAGGAATTATCTTTGAAAAGCAAGTGCCAGGGATAGTCTATTAATGATCTAAATGGTGACAGATCAATATACTGCCACTGTTTAAAATCTCATCTACTTGAAAATTCAAATACTCATAGACAAAAAAAAACAAAAAAACACTACAATTGAATCACACAAATCCGCAACACAAAGGCCCACATTGTAATGCTCTTAATGATCTGTAATGGCAAAAAGGACTATGGCTACGATATCTTGTTTGTCTGATTTTATTACCAAGTTTCTTTTTAAAGAAATTCAGTGTTTAATTAGGATTTAATAGGGACTTGGACAATTAGGGGACTTGTACATTTTTTTTTTATTATTTTAACTTTGAAATCTGATATTACACAAATCGCTCATATGCATTTATATACAGTACTGTGAAGAAGCTTCGAGGGTTGTGTGTGCGCGTGTTTTTTTTTCCTGTATATCTGCTGTAAAGGGGTACCTTTATTGCTATTTAATACGTTGCAGCAAAGGCAGTTTTCATTAAAAGCATCATTTTTGTTTTAGTTATGAATTGCACCCTGAAGGAGAGAGGAAAACAGCATAGCAGTTCTGGGTTGTGTAAACGGTAAAAGTAAGAACAAATGTTTTTGTTTTTTTGGGGTTTTTTTAAACTATAATAAATGATTGTTTTTTTTTTTCAGCAACTGTAAAGATGTCTGTACTTTAAATCGTGTGTCCCATAAGAGCAAAAAGCTTTTTCACTGCAGTACGTTTAACTCTTTGGAAGATACATGCTTATATACTAGGATTGCTACAGAGTGATAAACATGTATATATTTAGATCCAGACAGAGATGTATGTTTGCTGTCTCTCCTGCTTCAGAAGAAACCCAAAGCCTCCTCCCGAGTGCCTAGAGAAAGGCGGCCAAGTGTTTGAATTCATTCTCCCTGCCGCAGCCCCCCGGAGCTGCCAGCCCTTGTCTTCTCCTCTCCCTTTAAACCCTTTCGCGACAGCGACCCTCCCTGTTTCTGTAATCCCTGCAAAGCACTTAAAGAGCACAGTAGGTGCTCATCAAAGCCATCTGCTCCAGGAGGAAAACAGGCCGCTGCTCTGGGCTCTGAATAGAACAAGGAGAGTGTGAATTAATCTCTTCAATTAGCACCATTACAAGCTGTCAAGTGGGATTATTACAGTAATGGTTGCTGCCACTGCAATCTGACTTTCTGTCTCTCTGTCTCTCTCTCTCTCTCCCTGATTTATAAAACCCAGAATGTGTACACTTGTCAGTTTAAAAGATCACAATAATGTACTGGTTTAAAGATTTTCATGATATTGGCCTTGTGCAGAATCAAAAATGCTTTAGAAGTAAAATTGTTGGACGCCTAGTAGCTACACAATAATTGTGTTACTATTACATAATCTTTTTTGGATTTTGACTTTTTACTTCTGCTTTATAATAATTAAAAAAAAAAAAAAAAAAATCTGGTGGAAATTAGTTGTTTGAGGTTCAAGTTTGACTTCACCAGGAATCTGTCATGTTATTCTCTGGGTATAACTAATAGAAGTTTTCTAGTAATGCGTTGGCTTTTCAATGTGCCTTCAGCTGTCATACATGTCAACATTGTAAAAGTAATGCTGTATTCCGTGCCTGAAGGATCTGTGTTGGCTACTAAAACAAAAACAAAACAAAAAAACATGTTATATAAATACCTAAACTTTTCATATCTAATAAGTTCAAGGTATATTCATCAGTCCCCCTTAATGTTGGTAGGTTTTAATTGAGTCAGTCAACCGGAGCTATTTCCCTTGAAGAGATACTGCTGCACCTGACGTCATGCCAGGTTGTCATGGCACATAAAAACAGTGCTATCAATGCATTGGAGCTGGGTCCCCAGATACCAGCAGCACCACAGGGCTCATTACCCCTACACTGAAACTCCCCCGGCACATCACACACACTGGATAAAAACAAACACACAACTTCAATACACAAACAAACGGCTACAGAGAGCTAGAACTTACAGGCAAGAAATATCACACACAACTTCAAACTGTGGCTCAGAACACTGACGGGCTGAATCGTTAAAATACGGCTGATCTGTTGCCAATTTTCACCCCTCATGTGTCGTATTGCAGTATTGAATGTGAGTCTCTGTGGTGTCAGACAAACATGTATATCTTATACGTTTGGTTTAAGTGCATTATTTGTGGTTAAAGCCTGCAATGCTGAAGGTATAAAAAATGACTGGACTGCACTCCAAAAACGATAAAGGAGTACTGCATTCCAGCAACACATATAAGACATAGATCCTGTTTTTAAAAGGAAAAAAAAAAGTTTCTAACAATCCAAATAAAAACATCTGAATTTTGATATGAAACTTTTTTGCTTTGTTTTATTGCAACTGCTTAAAATCTATAAAATCATCTATTTGAAACAGCAGTTCTTGACTGATCAGGAGAACGAACTCCATTGTTTTTCTTCCTCATTTTCCTGTTGGGGTTTATGCACCCGGTAAGTAATTGATTTCAGAAATCGTATTCAAGTCCTTGTTTATGAGATGATGCTATTAAGAGACTTGATTATAATATATTCTAATTTGGATGCAATAGCACATGCAACACCTTTTATTTTTATGGATCGATTGAATCTCCCTGGTGCCTCACATATACTAATGTTATATTTCTAACACATGCATGTTTCCGGTTGTATTCAAAAGGCATACATGAAAAGTACAAAGCACTCAGTGCAGGGTTCTTGAAGCCTGATAACTCAATACAGAGAACCTAGCAATAGTTTCCAATACCAAGCAAATTCAACCATGTCTGATCTACAGAACCAGCAAAATTCAGAACAGCAGACAATACTCAGGGCACAAGATGGGTTAACTTGCATTTGCCAATCCAGGCTTCAGGGAGCTTCTTACAAGGCAATGGAAATGCTGCAGTGAATAATTGATGGAGTAATTTTGAATCCTTATGCATAGGATATCAGGTAAAGAGTGGACTGCATTAGAGCTGCATAAACATCTTAGGCTTGTCCGAGCGGGCCAGCTCGTTTCACTGACAGCTTCGCCAAGCCTTCACTGAGCTAGCGAAACTGTAATAAAGGCAGAGCAAACAGGACGCGCCCATGAATATTTTATCAGCTCCCAAATCCAGTGTTTAATCTGAGATGGGGGAAAATTAACTCTCCTCTCCGTCAAATGCCAATTTGTCGGCAGATCAAACACTATCTCAGCTATTAGAATCCAATTCTGTGTGTACATGGAACATAATCAGAAGGCAAGGAAAAGGTATCTTTACAAAGGAATAATCCTCTCGGTTCCAGGGCAGTGTGCAACAGTAGCTGGCACACCTGCCACTCGCTGAAGGAAGCGGGTTCGAGTCATGCAGTGATTAGAGCACTGGGCAACTGCAGTGGGGTTTAATGGTTCAGTAGAAGACAGCAGGTTCAAGTAGTTAAGTAAATGGAAAATTATTATCTGCAAGCCACAGTGAAACTATATAATTTTACAACAGCTGTTTTAATAGAACTTACAGTTATATCTTAAGTAATGTATTCTTGCTTGGATTCACTTTGTATATAATATACTGTTTCAGTCTTCACATGCTGATGATGCATTAATAACCTGTACCCTGACTCTAGTGGACACAAACAATACATTAGTAAAAACTAGCACAGAGAACAAATGGTGAGCAACAAGCCAGACGCCGACACTTTCATCCAGGGCTGCTGCTATCTTTCACATTGCTCTCACTCACCTCCTGAATGGTCTTACTTCCTGGGAAGTTGAGGCTGTAGTCCCGCTGGGCTTCATGATGGCTAATGACGAGCAGGAAGTTTTGATTTAATGATTCCTGCAGGGCGCTGAACGGAGAGAATAAACAAAACAAACACGAGAGTCAGGCATAAGCATGTTCCAGCATGTACCCGAGCAAGCAGCTCCACCGGGACACCCCCCCCCCCCCCCCCCCCCCCCCCCACCCCCCCCCCCCAACCACCAAGACAAGCCCAGACAAACCTGCTGCTCCGTCACCATGCCAAGGGAGCGAGCCTGGAGTGACTAGGCAGGCAAGCAAGCTACAGGCAACGCAGCCAGAGTGATACGAAAGGAGATAATTCACACTGTGAGGCTTATATTTACAATGGTCTGACTTGAACTAAGATAGTTGTTACAACAGAGGAAGTATGGGCAGATTGCTAGGCCTGAGGGACTGGAGATGGTGTAGACTTCTAGAGCACAGGGGCTTGGGGCTAGTGTGGCTGAGTGGTTGAGGGGGGAGACTAGGAGGCAGTGGGCCTAATGGTTATTGGAGGGACTGGGAGGCAGCAAGGTCTAGTGGCTAGAGCTGAGGGGCTGGGAGGCAATGTGGCTGAGTGGTTAGAGCAGAGGGACCAGGGGGGGCAGAGGCACCATGCTGGTGATATGGTGATAAAGCCTTAGGGCTTGTACCACACAAGTCTTCCTGAATAAACATATTTAAATCAACATTTTTGCAAATGTTTAGTCAATGTGTCTGAATACAATATGAAGCTCAGCAATCATTCCCAACTAATCTGCACTGAATCAAAGAAATGATGAGCCTGTTGGAATTAATATGTACCACACACAATAATTACACAATCACATTCTTAAGCTGTGAGATTTAGACAAGCTTATGTTAACAGAAGCCCAAATTTACTGTAATGACAGCATATTTACATTAAATGAAAATGCGAAATCAGTATGTAAATGTAATGTTTGTTGTAGCTAATGCAGCAGATTGGAAACGTGGCGATGCAGGAGGGGGAGAGAGACACAAAGGCAGATGAGTGTCTTTATTACAAGACATTTCTAAAGGTTATCCCTGAAGGGGATAGGCAGCGCAGCATGCTGATGCAGGAGCCTTTCACTTCTGGAGGCCTAGGTTCAAATCCAGCTCCACAAGTAAGATTAGTTTGGTGGTTTCAGCTGCCAAGCAATTTGACACAACTGACAATGCACATGATATACCAGAACGAATGGGTACAGTTTTACCAAATTTGAAGGCAATTTCTCAAAGCATTCGGTCTAGATCATCCAAAAACCAAAAAGGCAGTCATCACACGCCCACAAAAGAGCATGTCTAAGCAGAACCACCACATGTCCTATCTTTGACATCTGTGGTCAAGCACAGAGAGCAATTGATGAGGAACAGTGAAACCTACAGCTCCGATACAAACTATCCCACTAGTGTTACACAGTAACTGCATTACCCCCTTTTCAATGTGAAAATGAATACACAGCAAGAGATACCATATAGGACTCTGGCAGGCCTGGTGAAGAGTCTGCTGCTATCCATCATTTGCTACTTGCTTTGCTACTCTCTGGTCTCCACAGAATTCTGCTAACATTTTTTAATTACAGACTCTTAATTACTTGCGGTAGCGTGTTTGAACGCTCACAAAGAAAGACTAAAACATAGTGGAGACCCTGGGTAACTTTTCCAGCTTTGCTATTCGCTGCATGACCTTAGGTGAGTCTTCTGCTACAATTAGCCTAGATAAAGCACATGGGAGAATTGCTATTCTGTCAAATCTCCTTTCTAGGTCTGAAGGCTAATGGTTTAGTATCTTAAAATGCAGGGCTATCCATTAGTGTCTGTGAGAACCAAATATACTGCATGGGTAATCTGGATTGGATTTTGAAAACATTTTTTCAAGAGCATCCGTTTTGCCTCTGAAAGTGCCATGCAAACCTAAAGAGGTTGTACTGTATATAACTCAGGTGAAATACAAAATACAAGTGAAAGTGAACTCCCTCCCTTACTGAATTCCAGCTGAAATAGCAGAGCTATTTTTAAAACAGTAGTTCAATTTCTGCTCTATCCGGGAGGCAACAGAGGGCCGCACTGCGGCTGCCTCTCATCATGAAACCTCCTCCAGCAGGAGAGAAGGCTTCAGGAAAGGAATCAAACAGCTCCTCTTTCTTTTCTATCCAGGCAGGAAAACTCTTTCTTCATTAGAGAATTAAAACAGTAGACATAAGCATGTATCCCAGTTCGACTGTCAACCCCGTGGCGAGCCTGAAAATGAGGTGGAGGTCAGGGAGGATGAGGTAAACTCAAAGCAGATTTCAGTTGACCTGGCTTGAATACGACAAGTGGCTGCCGCTGACTGCAGGTTGACACGAATGTCTTTTTGACTTTTGGTGATGGTTACAGGGATTTGTTTGTCAATCAAATGATCACGTTTACAGGTGTTTTTTAGCTCTGAAAAGCCCAGTTTAAAGGGGCTGCCGCTTAATTAAATACATTTCTTAATGACTTGTGTATCGTACTACCTATTTTGAAAAGTGAAAAGTTGTAAATAACTTTTGTAGAGTATTTTGTAGAGTATTTTTGGGGGAAGATTAGAAGCTGGCGTATTTCAATTTGTTAATTATTGGTAATAATATGATCAAGACTCCATCTGAAGTGTGTTCACTTAATGCTGATTTTCAAAGGACATTTTTTTAGAAAATACAAAAAAATATTTAGCTTTTGATAAACCCTGAAATTTCTCTGTAACAATTCTATTATCGCAGGCAGCACCTGAGTAAACACTGTAGTTTTGAGACCTTGTACTTGGTATTGCACACTGCTTCCAGATTCCACTCTCTGCAAATCCAGAGATTGTTAACCAACATAATTAAAAACAAAGCAGCGGGCTCTAAATGACAAGTTTCACTGATCTTCAGCGAATGGTTTTTTTTGGTTTGATTTTTCCACAGTAGCATTCCACACTGGTCTACGGACTTTATAGCCATCCTGTCTAATAAGATCTCTATATAAAACAATAACACTTTGCTGTATGTTTCCAGGAATCAGGCTTGTTTTACCAAGCAGAGCCCAGCCCTGTGCTAAATGCCCTGGTTAGTGGTGATAATTACACGCTGCACACCCCTACTTGTCAGGAACGACCTCTCTCAGCTCTTCAGGCGTTTGAAGAGATTGTAGGCTTCCTTGTTTAATGGCTAGTGCTGCTATTACTGTGATCCCTGCAATTTAACAGCTTGCAGCATCATTACAGGACACACAATGCAGCTACTTTGTTCCAGGTCACCTTTCAGACAGAACAAATAAATATTGTTTAATGAGTTGTTTGAGAGTCACCCACGGTGCAGGTCAGGCTTCACACCTTTTGGGCAATGAGAAGAAAACAGACTTGCCAGTAAAAAGAAATTGCAGCTTAGATTGTAGAAGCTCATTGTTTGGACTCTCTCCCAGAAGATGCACAGCACTGCAGACTAATTTGTAATAACTATCAGAGAAGACCTTGATTAATCCATCACTCCCATTTAGCTCTTGGTCAGCGCTGTAACAGACTGATTTTATTGTAAAATACTACATGTAACCCCGTTTTATGTAGGAAAGGTGTTCTACTGATAAGAGACATGATCAAATGTATACATTACCTGGATGTGTTTTTCACAAGCTACCCACTATATTTATAGTATTATGTTTTTGTTGCCTTTGGCAAAACTGACAACAATGACAACCATGATGGAATCAGCAAGAATCAGCCGTTCAGCCTTATGCTTTATAATTAATGTAGTGAAGAAACGAAGGAACGCTAACTTATTTTTTCATTGCTTTTCTTCTGTACTGCATCAGATATTTATTTTCCCCGGGAAACCCCTTTGTATTGGAAAGCACAGCGACAGTTGGGTATGATTGAACTCTTTCTAAAGTCTGCTAGAAAAAGCACAAGCAGGGTTTCATTAGCCAACACTGCCATCTAGTGTTTTGCTTTTGGACGTACACGTCTCTAACAAAAAATATTGTGAGACACCAGCAGAATTCCAAAAAATAAAAAAGGGAACTAAACAACTAGTACTGAAGTTTAGGTAGGAAAATGTATTTTTACTACAAACCTCTACACTGTTCAAGGTATAGATAGTTGAACGTTTGTGCAGTATTGTAGTCAATACACAAATGAAGACGCCAGCAAAGACAGTGCGTTCACTGAGTTTTCTTTATATAAGAAATACAATGAAATACAAGAAAAGAAAGCTAAACAAAAACATAAATTAAATTCAGAGAATTGCTTAACAACGCAGGAGCATTTGGAACTGTGCGTTTCATTCCGGTCATTCTGACGTTGCAAATTAAAGAACACAAAATAGATTCCATAACGAAATCTGACATTAAACGTTGTGTTTTTCAACGTTTTTCAATGTTAGAATTCTTAGCACTTATAAGAAAGGGGCAACGCCACGCAAAAAAAAAAAACAGTAAACCAGCCTAACATACTAATATATATTACAGTGCAAGTATTTGGAATTTGTATGCACTATAAGATACTGAAGCTATTTAATTGGTTATCCTAGGGCAGGGCTTCCCTGGTCCTGGGTACCCAATGTTTCTGCTGGCTTTCATTCCAATTCAGCTCTCAATTACTTAACTTGACCCTTAAACGAATGGATAGTTTGCTTAATTAGACCTCAAAAAGTTGTAGATTTCAAATTTCTTATAAAATGTTACAGCTAACTTGAAATTTGCAACTGTTTAACAGCTGAAAGCAAGTAAAAAGGTATAATTAAACTAATTATTAGTTCAATTAAGGGTCTAGTTAAGTAACTGAGAGCTGAGCTGGAATGAAAACCAGAAGACACAGGGCATCCCCAGGACCAGGGTTGGGAAACACTGCTATAAGGGGCAATCTTTCAGCTGTTACTTGGTGCTGAAAGAGTTCTCTAAGAATAATTTTGTTTGTTTTTCATTGAGCAGTTAGCATTTCTGGACTGACTGGCTGTGGGTTTGACCAAAGGTTTCACATGGACGCAGTAGAGATTTCAAGGAAATCAGTACTTTTTTTTTTTTTTTTTTTTTTAATACCAGCATATTGTGAAAGCGATGCCGTGCTACACATCAGTTCACACGGGGCATCTGAATCCTTTTTCTGACTGCTGGATTGCAGCCGTGACAGAGCATGCAGTTTTGGTACACATTTACAAATAATAATAATAATAAGCTTTATTTTTATATAGCGCCTTTCATAGTGGACCACCATCACAAATGCTTTAAAAGATACAAGAGTAGGGTGCATGAACTATGCATCAGCTGCAGAGTCACTTACAAGAACATCTCACCCGAAAGACGCAGCACATTAAGTGACTTGCTCAGGGTCACACAAGGAGTCAGTGGCTGAGCTGGGATTTGAACCAGGTACCTCCTGGTTACAAGCCCGTTTCTTTAAACGCTGGACCACACAACCTCCTATAACCAATTAAACCTGCACCCAGACCCCGAAGTAGATCATTATCTCATTTTACCTGTTAAACCTGGAGTGGAATCGCCATCCAGGACCGTGACTGGACACCCCTGCTTTAAGCGCAGCGTAAAAACCAGGACCAGGAATGAGGCAGTCTTAGGACATAGAGTATGGAATGGGTTACCAATCCACGTTGTTGATGCTGGATCGCTGGGATCCTTTACTTGGCAGCGTTTTGAGAACAACCATTAACTGAGTACCAGACGAGCACTGATGCACTTGTGAAGGCTCACTGGTTCCACTGTGCAAGTGTAGAGTAACAGTTCTTACCCGGATTGACTTGTTGTGACTGTTGGCGCTATGTCTGGCGTTAATACATAGAGGCTGTTATTCTTGGGCAAATGCAGACTTCTCAAAACAGTCTGAAAACAGGAGAGAACTACCGTTAGATGAAAACAAGGGGAAGGTTACAGCTTGCATTTAAAGTTTATAAATGCTGAAGCTCCGTCACCAGACTCCCACGGACTCACGCTGTCGGTGACGTCTCCCGTCTTCCAGCCCTTCAGCTGCATTTTTGACACAGGGACATGGAGTTCAGTTTCCAGGATCTGTTTAATTTCACCTGTTGACGAGAGAAGGAAAAAAAGACAGTTTAGCTAATTATATCTATTAAAAAAAAAAAAAAGCTTACTGTGCTAAGGAACGGCCGTGCCAAGCTTCATCAGGATGTGGGAATCTGAAGACAAGGTTACAAGAGTGACATTTATTGGAGGCTGCACTATATCCTCTCCGTGGGATAATAACTGCAGTGAACTACTCTACAAGTATTTGTTCCAACATTATTCTGCCTTACCACAGAAATCCACACGAGGGCACCAACTGTCCTTCTTAGAAACAGCAGCTCACAAAACTGCAGTGAAGCCAGGTCAGTATCCCTCTCTCCTTACTGTATTAACACCACATTGAAAAGGTCTCAGACCATAATTATTATAGTTTAAAATGTGCTGTACATGGGCGGAATATGGTAGACTGCAAAATGGAAACTAAACAGAAATCGTGGGTCCAAATATGTCATCTTGAGATCTTGAAATACCTCATTATCTCAAGAGCGAGGTACAACAGCACACCAGTGACTGACAATAGCCCCCGACAATGTGAGTGTCCCAGAGCTCAGCCAGCCTGCAGCAGAAACAGATTGTGCATTCAGCAAGCTCCCACCTACTTTAATCTGTGGTTTACAAAGGTGTGAAAATAGTTCAAACAGACTATTACCACTGTGTTACCAAGAACCAACACACTGAAATTAGAAGCAAAGCCACCACTTTTACAGAAACCTGTATAGATTTCCTTTTCCCAGCAGCAATTTATTTATTTATTTTTATTTATTAATGATCAGATCCGTGTAATGATTTGACTTGCAACCAATGTTGGTATTTCCAAGAAATCTCATAATTAATGTATAGCATGACACAGTGGCTTTGTGTGACTGCAGAAAAGTTGCTGCACAATGAGCCGAGAGCTAAGCCATGAAAACAACACAGCTCGTTGCAGTTCACTGAAGGGTTCTTCAATGCAGTATAAGTGTGTTTTATAATTGGCATGAACATACAGTCTCAAAATCTCATTTAATGTTTGTCTTTTAACAAAGTAGTCCATCATTGAATGATTATTTGATCTTCTCATGCATCATACAAGTAGCCATCAGAACCATATTGTACTTTGGTCTGCATAATGCAATACGTATTGTATCACTACATTTTAGTTACACCCTTACCCTTTGCCTGTGTGTCTTACCCACTGAGCTGGACTCCTCCAGCACCACATCCACGTTCGTGCTGCGGTACTCCACACAGAAGTTGAGCATGCGTGGCTGCCTCTCCACGACGGCCCCACGCACCGGCACCACGGGGCAGAAGGCGGAGGCTGAGGTGGAGGGTGGTGAGGAGGAGGAGGAGGGGGCAGTGGCGACGGAAGGCTGGCTACCCGGATCATATGCCGGACTTTGAGCCGTCTCTCTGGCAAAATCACTGCAAACAAACAAACCGATAGTGTTAACAGATGGCTTCTCTAGTGGTCTGAACTTGAGTTCTGTTTGGAAATCCCTGACCATTTGTGCCAGGAATAATGCTGAGATCAGTCACCCAGAGAGGTCAAGAAGTTAGGCAAGGCAATCCTGTTTAAAAAAAACTGCAAGAAAAACTGAAGCCTATTGCATGATAAAGTGTGACCAATAGTCTCCATCACCTCTTACACAGTTAACTGGCATGATCCATTGGCCAAATAATGTGTTTCTGCAACGCAGAGTCCTACTTTCAATGTGAAACCTGCCTTGCCAGTAGAGATGTCATGAAATTTTCACACAACAGTAACAGTAGATATCACAGTACAAGACAATACATTATACAGAACTGCAGAAACTGAATCTTGAATACTTCACACAAAACAGAAGACCAGTAAATTAACTATGTGTGCTCATTACTGTATATATGATGGTAAAATCCAGTTATTTGAACTGGGGTAAAATAAAGAAGAAATACCAGTCATTCTGTATCGGTATTAAATGGACAGTATTTGGAATGCACTGCACTTGTAGGGTGCCTTGCTTATTGTATTGACTGATGTAGTGGAAAAACAAAACTTTTCTTGATGGAAAAATATCTTACTGGAGGGTAGGCATTTGGAAAGTTTGTAACCAATTACAAGGTATTAAATACTCAAAGAAACTTAAAAGTTTAGACTGCTGCCTTCCTGAGTTTTGATTTACACTTAAATCCAAGGGACAGTGTGGTTTCCTGTGGAAGTCTCTTAATGATCCCATTAAGAGGAGCTTGGGTACAGCTGGTCACACAGGCAAAAGAGCAAAAGAAAAAGGAAGAAAAAAGAAATTGCATTGGTAACAAAAGGTAGAACTTCATCAGTGAAAGAAGAAGGAGAAGAGTGTAGATTTGGTGATGTGGATGGATGAGACTCAACCACAGTCACCAAGGCCAGCATATTAACTTGGTATATAAACCAATAACAACCCCTAACTTTATTTCTGTATCTACTTGTTCTGTTATTAATAAGTTATGTATCTATATCGCACAAGGCTAGTCCGATGTGATACAACAGTTAGTTCACAAAGGGAGAGGGTACAGCTGTAGAATACACCCCTGGGGTTTGTTTAATAGACATCCCAGTTTCCTTATTTAGATAAAGACCTGTTTGTTTTACTGGTAACACCTGTATAATACAGTAGACATGCAATGCTTGATATTGATTCAGACACAGTCACTTAGTAGCAAACAATGGGATGCCATTTACATGCAAAGAAATGCAGTGTCACTTTCTAATCCTTTCCACTGGTTAGCTACTAATCCACGCTCTTGAGTGACTGCAGCTACAGCGAGAAGCCTACTTTCACAGACCCTGGTTGGCACTGATCTTTACATACATTTCTACCATATAGTATTCATAACACTATTATACTGTATCTTTATTTCAAAACCAGGATTTCTTTCATTTTATACCTTATAGTTATGGTACAAATTCTTTGACATATTTGCCTGGCATACTGTATTTTTTAAACTCCAAGGTAGAAAAATGACTGCTGATGACTTACATTTCCGAAACTTCCCAGGCTTGAACAGCAGTAGTACAGATTTGCTTCAAGTTGAGTCAGTGGGTTAAATAAAAATTGAACATTGTATTTGAATCAATACGAGTAATCATTCTGTATTCATAATGAGGGGTGTTTGTAGTTTAGAATTGCTAAATGGTTAGAATGTTTCCTATAAGGTTACCCATGGTCCAGTATGGGTGTAAGTCTTATGTGTTTGTATGCTAGTAAGAGTACAGTAAAGGGCAATTTACTTCTCATTAAATATATTAAATGTCTGGTTTCTTAGACCCTGATTAGTAAAAAAATATTGGATTACTTTAGCTAAAATTAATGATTAATGAAAATTAAGATTAATGCTAATCTAGGCCTGTGAAACCAGCCAGACACGTTTATTAAAAATGTGCAGTTACAGCATCATTTTTAGACTTAAACATTTGTTGCAGTAAATATGCCCATAGTGGGACAGCCACAAAAATTAAGATACTTTGTGCAGTACCTTCTTGCAATGAAAAACGTGAGCGATGCAACATTCGAAGTGGCCAGTGTGCTGCGAGCGCCTGACGCGGGTGGGGTTGTCAAGCTGGTTGCTAGCAGACTCCACACTGGCACCCATGGCAGAGAGCCTGTCTGGAGGACAGGCGAGTAAAAACCCACAGAGCAGCCTCGCTCTGAAAACGAGCTTGCCAGCAACAACACAAACATTTCAGTAGGCAGAGTAAACAGGCTCTACACCGCGGAGAATACAGGACAGGCCGAACAGGCGCTCAATTGTCTGATATACAGAGAAAACAACTGACCACTGCTCAAATCACAGACACAAACAGCTTTCTCTCCTGGTATCTGGGGGCTCGAATTCCCCGCGGTGCACTCCGCCCCCCCCACCCACCCCGCAGTAAATCATTTCTTTTCTCCCTGCCGGCTCTGACAAAAGCCTCTCTTTTCCTCTGGGTCAGCAGATACTACAAGCAAAGCGTAGCGGGGTGCGGGGGCCACATACAAAGCAACTATTTATCTTCTTTTATATTTTAAAAGGTTAAAGCCCGAGCCCAACAGCTCACAGCAATACACTGTGAGTCTCGACCTGCTTCTGAACACTTCCATAAAAATGCAATGTTTGTTGAATAAGTCATTATTACTGGCCAGCCCAAGATTATTTTGAAAAATCTAACCTGTCACCACAAAATCCTTCTCATTATTCTCATATCGATGACTCATCAGGGTAACAACCCATTGGTCAGCCCTATTCCTAGAGCCTACGGTTTTGAAAGGTGAAAGTATTAAATCATTTCTTGGGGGGAAAAACAGGAAGCACATAGAGAACAATGTAAGCCCCAAGCAGAGCAAACTGAGATACAGTCACTACATAGAATTTAATTTCTAATACACTTGCCTTCACATTATAACTGCAGTACCATTAAAAACCCCCTAGGTGGTGATCTCGTGCTGGCAAACTCCAGAGCCTGCACGGTTTCATCGCAGTCTGCAAAGATGCTTCACTAAAGCAGTCTTCCTGCTATAATAACCGTCACCGCTGTAATTGGATGGATGGGAGCCGGAGTATCCGTTACAATTCTGTACAACACTTGGGATGCATGTTCAGATGCTCTAATTCAAGGCGGTAATTTGGAGCGTTGCATCTTATTGAAAATCATCAATGCATGCCCTTGAGAGGGCGTCAGCATATTCAATAAGAGCCCTGCGTGGGTCCCTGTTTCCCCCGGACTAGACACTGTGAAAGGCAGATTGTCTCAGGGATTGGGGAGAGTCCAGGGCACTTGCCAGGCAAGTGAGATATCCAGAGCATCTGACTGAACTGATAGTACTAGCACTGCTGGCTAGCCTCCTCCACAGACCCATTCTGTTTTCTGATATTGTTACAAGAGCTTTTAACATTCCGTGTTCGTATTCATTCACGTCACAGAATCTACAAATCGCTGTATCAGAAAGATATCATGCAAAAGCTAACGCATAAATGAAAGAAATAAAACAGATTCCACTGTACAGAAGAGTGCTTCTCTGTTCTTTAATAAGAAATTTGACAGGGTGCCGGTTTCATTTTACGTACTACAGTATACGTTTATTTCAGTTAATTCAATGTGAAAAAAATATTTGTTTTGATTTTGAAAGAATATTCAATCATGAAAAACAACATGATTTGTTCCAGTACTATTAGAAACAGCATATGAGGGCATTTTTTTAGGTTATATTTTGGACTAGATCGTTTGGGCTACTTGAAATTTCTGTCGCCCATTGCAGAGTTTCAAGAAGTGCCTCTGCTTCAGTGATCTGGTTTAATATTTCAAGCTCAGTAGCATCTGGGCACTTTTGTTTTTCTTTATTACAATTTATTAACATTTTGTAAATCGCAAGAACAAACCAGACTATATACAAACTAACAAGGAGTGCTTCAGGGTAGTACAAACACACAGTATGTCGCGTGTTGTAAGCAAATAAGGATCTAGGAGCTAGAAAACAAAACCCTTAAAGAAGGTAATACAGACATTGTTTATCTTTGGGAGTTTTTCCCAAATAGTTTTGAAAGAGATAAGTCAAGCGTTATCGTATTTGAACTTCATTGTGATACTAATAGATAAATTATGAAGTAACCTTAGTTATGATAAGCACCTTGAAGCAGGGCCAGCTTGTAAGAGCTGCAGTGTAGCCACAGTACAAGCTACAGTACAGGCCGCATGTCCAGCTCTCTCCCAGCAGGAACAGCAGTCCTGAATATACTCAAGTTGTTCACCATTACTACCTCCCTTTCAGCAAGTTCATCCACAAGTCTGTCACTTCTATCATCAGTAATCAGTAATCCTGCCTGGGAACAAAGGTGCTATTTTTCAGTATCGCAACGGATGTAGTTTTAATAACATGTATTCTGTAAATCTACTGGAGGGAAAGCTTTGCAAATAAACCAAGAGCAATGGACAAGACAACACTTCGGTCAAAATAAGATGTTCTGGAATGTTCTGAAATCTGGCAATTTTGATTGGTTGAGAGTGGCTTCATTTTTTTTGCTGTTTTTCTTGGTAGTGATTCAAGCCCTATGGTCCTGCGGGGCTCCACTTCTCACTCACCTGGCACACCTGACTCAATTACAGCAAAGCATCCCTGACTGATAGTTACCTCTGTAAGATGCCATTCTCCTGTGGGATCACTCCATTAATGGCTGCCTGTGAACAGAACAAGACAGAGAAGCACCATTAGGTATTAAAGCAAGAAAAACAAGGAAAGGACATGTTTCTGGGTATCCAGCTACACAAGCCTTCAAGTTGGGCGTTAAATCATAAATTTCATGAATGTTCAATTGAGGCATGCAACCTAAAAGCAATGGCGATCAATAACTAATTAAGGGCTTACTTCTTGCATCTCTACTACCAATATATTATTTCTGCGACAAATAAATAGTGTGTGTGCCTGGGGTGAGGATTCAACAGATTCACAACTACTGCTCAGGCCACAGGGTCTTTTCAATAATCAATTACTAAATTGCCAGTGTTTGGCATCCCCAAGCAGTGCAACACTGATGGGAGCTGCAGTTTCCCCACCAAGTTACTACTGCCCTGGGGAAGAGATCTATTTGTATTGCATTACAATTTTCAAACCAACAGAAACACCCTTCTGTGCTAAAGGGCGCGCTATGAAACTGAGGGACATCTGCAGCAGTAAATCAGCAGCTCCCTTTGCAGGAAAAACATTTTGGTTGTTCCAAAGGGCGTATAGCATGGCACGGATGTTATTCATGGTTGGAATGTAGTGCTGTGGGCTAGGATTTTTTTTCCTTGTTTTATTTCAATGGGAAAACTATTTGAGGCATTCCAAATGGGGCTAGCGTGGGCACTGGCACCGAGCCTGTGATCCAACGACAGTGACTGAAAACGATCTTGGGACGTTTCTTCAGCAGAAAATTATTCAAAGCATCTCCTTCTATGACAGAGGACATGCCCTGTTCATTAAGGTCAGTGGAATAGAGCAGTTCACACTGTATGCTGTGCGTCCCACGTTCAAACGGCAACAGCACTGAAACTCTGCCCCCACACAGCAGCGATGGCAGCAAGCTGCTGTTCTCATGCTTAATACATACAGTACTTACAAACCTGAACCCACACTGCCAGTCTACAGAATATACAGCTGTAGAGGCAACCCAATATATTACCAACATACCAGCACCTTGATTGATCAGAGTACCCATTTAGATACTATATTATTAAACACAGTAGTCTAAGCACATAGCTCTTGTCTGTATATATTACAGCTGATTTCTTTAAATTGAAAAGTGACAGCAATGTTTTAAAGCTTTGAATGTAGCCTTATACTACAAGAAAATACTGTACTGAAAGAAAACTTAGTTATTTTGATGCGAAACTTCATTAAACTCACATTTCCTCTGGCTTTTCTAAATGTAGCACTAATGAGTGATTTATACAGTAGTTATGGGTGAAATACCCACAGCAGGGGTGGACAGAGTTGTTAATGCCAGCCCTGCTCTAAATTGTTTAACTGAAACAGACACCCAGAGAATGGTGAAAACCAGCATTCAGTACAAGTATGGCAAGTATAGGACTTTACCAAAAATGTGTACCGCCCAATAGAATGGAACCTGCTAAGTTGTCCATCCTGCCCTTCTCAGCACTTTGATTCCTCTCCCAGGTCCTCGTATATAATATTTTTAAAGTAGAATTTTTCTCACCTGATAAAAAGAAATTCTCATTTAGCTAACCTCAACAGTCATTAAATGCCATTTTAAATAAACACATAAATATATAAATAAATGTAGCATTCTACAAACATGTTCCCTCAAATGTAAATGTTCAAATACATTGTTAAATAATCCTGCAGCTGGACTACAATGTTAAAAGGACACAGGGACTGAAGGACTACCTTGAAGTTTAAGCTGTCTGTTTTATTAGAAAGACTTTGTGGAGTGAAGCGGCAGAAGCCAATTACTGTAATAGACAGTAATTGAAGTAGCATAATGAATCCAATTTTGGTCAGCAAACAATATCAAAAGAACATGTCCAGGGCTAATTTATTAAATCATGTGTAAGATGCAGATGAAAATTAAAACATTTTACAGAGTAAATGAAAATGGAAAGAAATTTACCGGACTGGCATTTAGTACGTTGAACTTACTGCTGTGCAATATGTTGCTAATTAGTAAACAAGATTTTGGTCCTGTTTTTTTTTAAATTTGCAATGCAAAACTGCATCAATTAAAAAAACATATTCTAATTAAACAAATTCACTGCCTGCACAGATAAAATGTTGCAGAACCAGGGATATGGTTCAAGTCTTGATTTTGGCATCTTGAGTCATACTGTTCGTTTATAACAGAAACAGTAACTGCTCATAGCCTTACAGACAGCACAGAATTCTACATGGTGAAATCAATGTACAGATCTTCATTCTAAATCTGTATCTACTTGCCCAAGCATTGTGCCCATGCCTGCAGTATAAAAGAGTTTGGATGTTTTGCAAGCCACCATCCCTTTGTGATGTTCACACAATCAGAGCATTCATACATTCGATTAACACATGCTGTACAGTACTATGGTGGCCTTTTCTTGTTTGTTTTAAATTATGAAACAAAAACAACGAACAAGACATTGTAAAAAAAAAACCTTCTCAGAAATCAGTTCCCTTGTAGCAGTGGTTGTCTTGTTTCTTGTTGGATAACAAGGTGTGTGACCACTTCTAAATATTAGGAAATAAAGCTGGACGACCATGTTATATAAAGCAGCTGAACCACAACGTCACAACTGACTGTGCAGCAGAGAAGGCCCACAGCAATTATCCGTAACAGGGCTAAACCACAGCATCAACTGTAGTGCAAAACAAATTTGGTGCATGGACCGGAGCAGGTTAGGATAGAGTGGACTGGACATACCCTGATGGGGGTGGTGGGGGGGTTAGAAAGCTGAGTAGGACATTTCATCATTCATCAGGCAACTGTAGTTGTAATGTTAAAAGAACCCCTACCCATAGGACAAGATTTAGTAGCCAAGTTATTACAGAACTCATTTAGTGCACAACCAGCATAAAATAAGCATGCACATCTTGGGGCTGGATTGCAACTGCACTGAAACAAGAAATGCAAGGTCGTTCTGGCACACAAATGCTAGGTCGGATTTCACAATAGGTGATTTTGTTTTACACTAGGGAATAATGACACAAACCCCCTGCAGTGAACTGTGCATGGGAAAACATATTTACAGCCTTCTTATGAGTAATTAACGTGTTTATAACCAACCCTGCCACGCCACACTGGAATGTTCAAATGAAAAACTAAACAAAAAAGCAGTGTTAAATATTTGCTTTGTTCTTGCATTCTACAATAAGGCAACAAACAAACATGAATGCAAGCTTTTGTTTTGGAGAAAGAAAAATATGCCTTCATATTGCAAGAGCCACAATGGATCCGTCAAAGTGCTATTTAAAACACATGGTTAGTGTACCTGTTTCCTCATCTTCATGACTGGCCTCGTCAACTAAGCATTGAAACTGTATTGAGCTCAACAATGATTCATCCAGAACAGCCCAGCACAGCTTCCTCAGATTGTTAGCAGCGGGGCTGGACTCACAGTAATCAGTTAGGCAGAAGTTGGGCAGTTCCAGCTGTTTTGCACCTGCATGGCAGTGAGGTATTGGGTTAAAGTGATTGGAGCTGACAAAATAACCCCATGTTTTCCACGCCATACACATCCATTCACTAAATACTGTAGGTCTAAAATGTGTAGTTTTGATAGAAACATGTATTTCTATTTTAAAATGACATATGGTACCGCTTTAGGTTCACTCAAAATTTCTGTTGGATACAAATTGATTAGCAGAATTTAAACAAGGGCTAACCAATGCTTGAAAATCCATTTCCTTACCTCTATTAGCTTTTTAACATTGTTACTGGATCAGCTTTTACTGTGCCGCGAACCTTTTGGTCATCGTTTATGTTTCTTCACCTGCACAATTTTTTTTAAAGTAGATAAACTGCTGCATTACCACAATTAGGTACCAAAAGGCCACAGCAACCTTTTCTAAAAAGATAATAGTAATAATAATAATCATCTGCACCATTGATCCCACTGGGAATGGCAAAAAATTGCTGTCCATATTTTTTGCAATAATGAAAATATAAAAGCAGAGCTTCTCCGATATACTGGACTGCATCGTCTAAATGGCCTTTATTATTATTATTATTATTATTATTATTATTACAGATGAAAAGCGTTTAAACGCACCCTGCCTTTACACCTTTTGTGTAATCTTGATGACAGTCACCATGGTGCGGTTTTGCAACATGATGTGCCCCTGGACCTAGTCCACAGTCTAACACTCTGGGGTAAACTGAAGGAACATCACATTCAAGCACCTAGTCACTTATTCCCCATGGCCACAGACCAATCATTTACAGTATCCCCTCCAGACATGCCTTGCATGAGCGAGCCTTGCCTAGGTTGCCTTCATTTCAAGGTTAACCTGCCCTAGTAAAAAGGACATCCAAGTGAAATACTTGAAGTGGAGCCGCTTGTTATTCAAATTGATCTTATACAGAGATAAAGACAACTCTGGTGTAGTTGTAGATGTGCTTGCTTTTTCATCTCACTGATAAACAAGCGACATTCATAGAAACCTGCAAATTCTAAGAAGTGTTATTGCAGACTCGAGCACCACAAAGAGGGCAGCTGTACCGTGCAGGATGGTGGTGTCTGTGTTGCACATTAGGGGTCAAAAGGTTACAGCCTCATATTCCACCTGTAATAGTGACACCAGGAAACCATTTCAGATGCCCTCCTTCCAAAGCAACACAAAAGGAAATTTTCTCTCTCTCTCGTTAACTCAAGACTTTCATTTCGCTGGTCTTCTCAAAGGGGAGGCTAGGCTATTGACCTTGGCATGGTTCCTTACCCAAGTGCATGGGGAGGCCTTATTGGACATCACCTCTGAAAGCAAAAAACAAAAAAGGCCAACCACAGTAATACTCAGAAGAAAAACGCACAATTAAAGCTGCCGTGCCCAACATTCACATTCAGGTTTGTATTCTCTTTAGTGCTAACTAGCAAAGCTGAATGAAAACATAGACTCAACTCTACAGCTAGTTCTAGACTGTATAAGGTGCAGTACAATATAACTGGATACCCCCACCACCCATCACGAGCGGTCAGAGCAAGGATGAGACTCAGGATAAGATGAGATGGACACCTTCAGCAGATTTTCTTCCCTAACCCTGCATTCAGATCACACCTAGCCTACAGTAGATGATCCACCCCGCTCTCCTAGCAGAAGTGGGGGCCCAGAACACCAGGGTGACATTTTATAATTTTTATAGCAACTTTTTGTAGAACGAGAAACAGCTGCTTGTTTCGCCTTTTGTTTACATGTCATTTTGTAGTGATGAGATGTACTCGTGGAAATCAGAATACAAAACGAGGCAATGATAGGTATAACGGCAGTTCTGGAAAGATTGAATAAACCAATCAGTGTTCATCAAGACACTCGCAATGACAAGTTACTTATGAAAAGACTGAAGAAACCATTTGAATTTAAGTTTGATGATGATGATGAGTTTATCAGGTTATAAAACAGAACTGAGTTCTTTTAAGAGAAGCTCCCATTCCTTTAGGCAGATCATTTATAATGGGAAAAATCTGTTTCAACACATGTGTTCTCTTAGAAGGTGTTCCTATACATGGACACTACTGGATGCGAATGCAGCTCACAGTGACCCTGCATTTTCCCTGTTCTGAAATTCTATTGGTTGAGAAAATTAAGGCTATATCTTGGGAACCACTTGTCTGGTTCTGCTGTGCATGGGAATGCACTGGTTCTGTTCTACATGAAATAGATTTAGGCTTAGTGACCTGTTTTTGTTTTCCAGAACAGCACACAAAACCACCGATGATGAAATGAATGCACACTAACACTGTTGTCCAAATCTCCATTCAATGATTCATTTCATACTCAAAACGCTACTGTTTTGGGCGTGAACAGTTATTCATTCTGTGGTTCAAGCTGTGCGTGAGTAATCCTTTGCTTACACTTTACATAAAATCAACACACATTACACCACAATGCAACTAAAATACCACAATTCTTCCAGCCAGATGTACAGTACTTCACCACAGAATGTACAAATTTAATAAAGCTTTCAAAATGCCTACAGTAGTAATATCCCTGGACCTTGTACCATCATACTACAGAAGGATTAAGACAGCCATTGAGAAGAATTTCTTCAGTTCTGTGTCTTCATTTTATATTAGTCTCTTACTACGACTGATCTCTTGTAATATCACATACTTGGTTTAAAGTGCATAGAGTTCATAAAATAATGCATTGCCATCATTTTGTAGGTCTCACGTGTTCCTGCATGAAAGACACACACATTACGGTAAAGGTGAATTTGATTTTTATTGGTATTTATTTTTTTTTTTTAATTTATTGACCACTCCTGGCAGATACTTCCCTGCAACACTTCCAATTCACCGCATTTTACTTCCAGAGGTCGCAATCGACATTAAAAACATCTGTCATAGGAAAAGCAGCGTTTGGTACATGGTCCACCCTGATAAAAGTTTACCATAGTAAATGTGCAGCAAAATTTAATAATGCACAGTGGACTCAACCCAGTAAAAAAACAAACTGCGCTTTGTACCGCTGTGTCATCTGGTCCCTGTTTAACCAGTAAACCAAACAAAACATTGTCAAACCAGTACACCTGGCACTGCAATAACATAAGTGAAAAAAAAAAGTTAAACTGCAGGCAACTTTTAGGATGGAGTTGTACCACATGAAATCCATCTGAAATGTGCAGGTGGGGGTACTCTAAACACTTGTTAATCCGCTGCCCCCTCTCCCTGCACAGAGTGCTTTTTGTTAACTAATTCAAGCTAACAGCACCGCAGAGGAACTGCAAGTCATCACATTTACAGGTGCGCCTAACCACCGCTTCTACTGCGCTGCTTGCTTTGAACGCCTGCCAGCAAGAGAACTGGAGACGGCTAAATATAGAACCCATTTCTAGATAAAGGGCTACTTTGTAAAAAAATTAAAATTAAAAAAAACTAGCTTTTTCAGCAATCCAAATGTTTATGGGCTTGCACTCGAGGGCTGAAAGTTGGAAGTTAAACGTGTACGAGGTATTTAATGGTGTTAGTGTCCGCTACAATTTTTTTTTTTTTTTTTTTTTTTTTTTTTTTTTTTTTTAAGTATGACATATTCAAGGAGGCCGTGACCTTGTCAATTCTGAAAATCTCTGCTGTAGGTGTTCTCGTTATAACCAAAAAGGTGACCCTTTGTTTTCGTTTTGCTTCCTGACCTACACCAGAGCTCGAAGTCGTTTTTTATAACCTCCACTTGCTGAAAGTAGTCGTTGCACCATGGCCAGCTGGCTGTTACAAGGAGGTAAAGCTTACACGGCAGAACGATGAGTTGTGTTTACAACAAATGTAATAACTTTACTGTACCCTGTGTTCCCAGAATCAATCCGAAGGGTAATGAAACCGAAAACACCTGACAAATTGTTTGTGAATAGACCATCGTCACATCTGTATCACCGCCAATGATCTCTCCCCTGCAACTATGTCTATGGACTGTCAGAACTGTGGTACTACGAAGAGCTGGGAGTTTTAATAGAAAAAATCTTGCTTTCCACTCACAAGTACAGCCAAGATTCATTTGTCATAAAGTTTGGCTTAAAAAATAAAGAAATCCAAACCTGTTTATTTTTTCTGACATGAGACCAGTAGCGATTTAAAACATATACAGCCTCCTGTATAACCTTGTACACAGTCTAGTTTGTTTACATTCCAGATTATCTAAAATAACTGCCAGTGCACGTGACTCTCACTACATTTCAACTGTGTGGTTGAAACAACTGGGTTAAAATGAATAAGTCATTTTAGTGGCTATCCGTTCTCTTTTTTTTTTTTTTTTTATATTGCCCACTGTGAGGATCAATGGAAAATTGCAAGTCTCACAGAGATCATTTTCAAATGTTCTGGTATTGAACATTACAGAAAGTCCAGTCTGACTAGCTTTCGGAAGTCAGTAAAAACACACCTTGCTCGCATACACATTAAAAAGAACACCTCATTATAGCTTCTCCTAAAGAGCTCAGGAACCCATAATCGTCTACCCAAACTCTGTCTGTCTGTGTACCGAACACGTGACCTGGCTGTAACACTGCATGTACTGTAAACTTAGATTACTATCACCCCCATATCTTCCAGCAGCCGAGCCACCTGCCCTACGCTCTCAATGCAGGACAGTGAGCAGGAAACAAACCAGGTGCACACCATCAAGAAGAAGACATAACAGGGGTGTCTGCCAAGAACAAAACAACAACAACAGTGTATATCGATTGCAATGAACTACAGTCAGAGTACAAGCTACAGGTGATAGGGTGGTTAATACAGAGGTGGGGTGCTCAATCACGGTCCTGCAGGACCACTGCACTTCAGATTTAACAGGTAAAAATGACATAATTAACTACTTCAGGATCTGGATGGAGGTTTAATTGGTTCAATGAAAACCACTTAAAACAGGGCTGGAATTGACGCCCCTGATACAGATGATAGGAATAAAGATGGTCGGCAGCATAGCGCTGACTGCAAACGTCTCAGACAGTTTTAAAGATGTAGCGTTTGTCATGAAAATCACCCAAAACATTTTGAGGATCAAACTTCTGTGTGTTAGTATAGACCTATGACCACAAAACACCTTGCAATTAAAGTCTGATAGTGTAAAAAAAAAAAAAAAAATTCTGGAATAGCCCTAGAGCCTTCTGTCTTCCTAGAAGTTTGTCAATCCGGGTACAAAGTAAATCCAGTGATAATTTAAAATTAAAACCCTCCTGACTTTGACAGGGATATAGAATATTCTTCCACCTGCACATGCAATAAATATCAGTCTCGGTTTACCCGAACAAACTGTGCATAATATTCCTTGTTACCTGCTCTGCATCTGCAGGGGGCAGTATTTGCCACAATCCAAGTTTCTGATGAGCAAGGAGTAGCATACGCTTTTCCATCCTATTACTGTGAATCTCACGTAACACCCTCATTCACTTTTCTATTGCTTGCATCTATATATCCACCCAGTTAAAACCATTCCCCTATGCCCAATGTAAAACCAGCCACTGTGCAAACCCAGTGGAACTACAGTATATGAGTAAATCATGTCAGTCTAATACTCTGGGAATCACTTGTGTAAACCTAAACATGTTCGGGGTTTCTTTTCATTTTTACTTACCACTAAATCCCAGTTATTCTGTTCCAGCAAAGTGATGGCTTCCACTATGTTGTCCATTCCTGTACATGCCTAAAAGAAAAAAAATAGAGAAATGTGTCAGCATGGAGTTCTTCTTCTCTAGCATTATATTTTACCCAAAGAGTGAATAATTAAAACCAAGGCTTTCAAATGTATTTATTACCTACATGAGCTTGTATCACTAGGCACTCCTCCTTTCACTGTGATCTAAACCTCCAGGTTACTCTGCTTGATTTTCTGGTTTTTCAATTTGATGCGGGATGCAGAGAATGTAAGTGCAATGCTTTTTATTAAAATAAATAACTTTTGTTGTTGCTTTGTTGTTTCCTTATACTTACCCTGCTGGAGGTTAAATACTAAAATCAAACTGCAGTTACACCAGGAACTCCCAGAATTAGGTATCCTGACTAAGGACACCACCAAAGAATTTAAAGGAATTTAGTATAACATGGATAAAGAGCAGATACTTTTAGGACTTGCACCTCTCCTGTACTTCCTGTAGGGGTTACATTTCCACCTGCAACAGCAACGCAAAGTGGCCAGCTGACTTGATAATGAACCCGATGGCCACTCTGGCCAAACAAAATGAACAGGTGTGGTCATGCACTGCATACCCAGAGAAGGTCAAAGCCATTACACTGGAAGACAAATGATCACGGTTAAACCCCGTTAGAACACAAATTGGAAATTAACTTAACTAGCTGCTACAGTATCTAAAACAATCTATTCTGAGGGAGAAGGGTAGGAAGGGTTACATGTAAATTATGACACAAATAAAGAATTGCACATTTGTCAGAACTTAAAATATATAAAGAAAATAATTCTAGTCTTAACAAAACATTGAAAAGTGAAGTCATATTTTGACTCCCTTTTTCTCCTTAGTTAACAGTCTGTTCTTTCTCTCACACACTAATAACTCCATAGCACCGCTTTTTCTCAGAAGAGAGGAGACGGAATTAAACATCCTAAAAGAATTATTAAATGTAATGACAAACATTTCTACTGGAAATCTTTATCAATAACTAGGAAAAAAAAAAAAGACTGTCGAAAACATTTGTCACTGAATTTATTGTTTCTTTTAGTATTTTTCAATTCAGCACTATTGAGCATTTAATAGTTATCTCCAACAAAAAGACATTTTTTCAGTGCAGAAGATAATACTGGTAACACGAAAAATATTGATAATATAGTGATTATTGTTTCAGCTACACAGTAATGCAATTCTATTGTAAACCTTGAAAATGCAATGATCAGGGCTCCCGAGTGGCGTGTCTATTAAAGGCGCTCCACGTGGAGTGCAGGATGCGGCCTATAGCCTGGAGGTCGCCGGTTCGAGTTCAGGCTATTCTACTGCTGACCATGGACGGGAGCTCCTAGGGGGGTGGCACACAACTACCCAAACCAGGCTCGGAGGGGGAGGGGGCTTAGGTCGGCCAGGGTGTCCTCGGCTCACTGCGCACCAGCGACCCCTTTAGACTGGCCGGACGCCTGCAGGCTTGGCTGTAAGTAACCTGAGCTCCATTATCCTCCAAAGCTGTAGCTCTGGGTTGGCTGCATGGTGGGCCTGCAGGGTTAGTAGCGTTGAGCTGAGCTTAAACAAAATACAATTGGATATGTCAAATTGGGAGAAAAAGCGTGGTAAAATGAATTGGCAACTACTAAATTTATAAGAAAAAGAAAATGTAATGGTCATACTCACTGAATTAAAGAAAAAAAAACACACAGTACTTCTTTCACAACGAGTGAGCGCAGTTGAGTCAAATTAATATTTTATATATATATATATATCTATTCTATATATATATATATATATATATATATATAAAGAACTTGTAACTCTGGCACACAAAAAACCGTACAATTTTTCGGGCACTAATAAAAAATTATTACAAGCAAAGAAAAAAAGCCAGAAGGATTTATTTTTTTTTACTCAATAAAGAGATTAAACTGTAAAGTGACAAGCTGACACTGAATAACTTGCCTGAGTTATTTCTCTAAAGAAAAACAACCCACAGGTGTGCAACTCCCTGCTGCTGCAAGTTTCACAAAACCAGAGTGATGGGCAGCTGAGGATGTACACAAACCGATTATCGATCATCCTTCACAACCTGCGTGAAAACATTGAACTGACAAGCAAGTGACCTCAGATTTCGCTTTCCATCTTTTATGATGTGTGCTGTTACTTCCAGTGGTTCCAATTACAATTTGGAATCAAAAACTATTTTGTTATCATTTTCTTGTTCAGGAGCAGCTCTTTGTTTTTAGTTTCTTGTAACCTGCATTTCTAGGCTCGATCAGTCAAACAGTCTTTGTAGTCAACGCCATCTAGGGATCAAAGTTGTTAAAAGGCACCAATCAAGGGATGGGTATAAAAAAAATATTAAAGGCCTTGACTATCCCTTGGAGCATGGTCAAGACGATTATTAAGAAGTGGAAGGTGTATGGCACCACCAAGACCCTGCCTAGATCAGGCCGTCCCTCCAAACTGGATGACCGAGCAAGAAGGAGGCTGTTCAGAGAGGCTACCAAGAGGCCAATGGCAATTTTGCAAGAGCTACAGGCTTTTATGGCCAAGACTGGTCAAAGTGTGCATGTGACAACAACATCCCAAGCACTTCACAAATCTGGCCTGTATGGTAGGGTGGCAAGAAGGAAGCCATTACTCAAGAAAGCCCACCTTGAATCCTGTTTGAAATATGCAAAAAAAAAAAAAAAAAAAACTCAGGAGATTCTGTAGCCATGTGGCAAAAGGTTTTGTGGTCTGACAACTAAAATGGAACTTTTTGGGCAAAATGCAAAGCGTTATGTTTGGCGCAACCCCAACACAGCGAATTACCCAATGAACACCATCCCTACTGTAGTACTGCAGCATCATTTTATAGGGATGTTTCTCACTGGCAGGGATTGGGGCACTTGTCAGGATAGAAGGGAGCATGAATGGAGCAAAGTACAGAGAAGTCCTTGAGGAAAACCTGCTGCCCTCTGCCAGAAAGCTGAAACTGGGACGGAAGTTCTCCTTTCAGCGTGACAAGGACCCAAAGCACACAGCCAAAGCTACACTGGAGTGGCTAAGGCACAAAAAGCTAAATGTCCTTGAGTGGCCCAGTCAGAGCCCTGACCTAAATTCAATCAAAATTTTGTGGCATGACTTAAAGATTGCTGTCCATCAGCACTCCCCAAGGAACTTGACAGAGCTTGAACAGTTTTGTAAAGAAGAATGGTCAAATATTGCCAAACCTAGGTGTGCAAAGTTGGGAGAGACCTATCCCAACAGACTCACAGCTGTAATTGCTGCCAAAGGTGTTTCCACCAAGGATTAACTCAGGGGTGGGGGTGGAGACTTATCCAATTATGATGTTCCAGTTTTGTATTTTTAATATATAATTTTCTCTCAATAAAAACAGCTAAACAGTACTAACCTACGTTAATACCAAGTTTCATAATAATTGGAAAAGTGGTTCTCCAGAAAATTTCTCAAAAAATTTTAGGAATTTTTTTTTGTATGAAAAGTGTTGCTTTTGTGGATGAGGGAAAAAAAGTTACAAGAAATAATGTCTGCAATTATTTATTTCAGCATTTTTTTTTTTGCAAAATTCCAAAAATGCTAATTAAAAAGTATTCATACCCTTTGAATTTCAATATGATAATGCAGAACCTAATTCCAGAAAAGTCTAAAAAATGCTGGATTGTACAGAGTATAAATGTGAGAGAAAGAAACAGAAAATAAAATACTATCTCTCTCTCTCCTTTACCTTGTGACCAGAGGTTCCCAGCACCAAGATTCAATGTGCTCTGAACAAACTGTGAAAATGATGTTATGTGATGTGATTCTGTCATGTCAGGAACATTCTGAGCTGACTAAGCCAGCTCACTAACCTAATAAGCAGCTCCTGGTAAACAATGCCAAGACTGATACAAAACAATTAGTGACTCTAAGGTACCCAAGACCAGTTCATGAACTTGAACAGGCTAAGATATAGTACACTAGACTGGGTTTCCTGTTTAAAAGGTGATACTGAAAACACCCTTTCAGTTAAGCTTTAGCATATATCTCAGCTTAACGGGCATGCATTTGCAAAATGAAAGTATGATGTATAATTACAAAGTGTGATTATAGGCCAGCATCATTCTTGTAGCATAAAGTGTCCTCAATCACAATGACTCTTCATCCCAGGGCTCATCTTAAACCACTAAGACATAATGTCTCCCAGCCCACAATATTAACCAGGAGACCACAATGACTGCCATGTCTTCAAACTCAACCACTACTGGAGGTCCCCGCTGTCTCCCAGTTGCCCAGTGTCAACATAGCTTTTAATTATGACAGCTCTGGTTGTGTTGTCTACAAAGAATGCACACAGTCCTCACCCTGCCAAGCGGTCATTCTGCCTCGATAAACACCGTGAAATACTCGGTCCATTAAAACCTTCAACTACTACAGTATATGCATAACAGTCTGACATACAGTTTTTACAAAAGGCAACGTGATATTATTATTATTATTATTATTATTATTATTATTATTATTATTATACGTCATAACTCTGATTGGAATTCAGTCCCTCTGTTCCTCCTAAAATGAACGTACTTAAAATACAGGTAAACATTATCAAAACACATCCTATATAAAAGAAATCATACAAAACGGTGACGAGAAAACTATGTAGTCTCGTTGTTTCTTTGTTTACCGAATATCTAGATGTTTTCAGGGCAAAACAAAAACGATTTATGATGATGCACATCTAACACGACAAATAAAAGCTGTCATCAGTGTAAGAACCCTGGATAGACACGATTGATTCCAAAAAAATAGAGGTGCCCGTGGTTTTAAAAACGGATGGTTGTCAAGACGGGCTTTAGAAACCCTTTCGAAAAATCAAACAGCTCGTTTCCTTGTGTTGGATTAGCTGGCAGTGTATCGCGAATGTTGTTTCAATGCAATTCTGAACAAGTCTACCTAGTTCAGACATCTACGGGAGCCTGTAAAAAAAAAAAAAAAAAAAGCAAACCCACCTGAAAATCAGCCAGAATCATTTCTCTGTCCATGTTGCTACCGGAGGCCATTGCAATGACTGGCTTTATCTTTCTAGTGAAAGCAGTGCGGGGGGCTAACGTTTCATACACAAAATACCAGGACACAAAACACCAAGCAACCCCACCACACCCGTGGACTGGGGTTATGAAAGTATAGACGCTGCAGACGGCAGAGTCGTCCCCCCCCGCACTTTCAACTATTTTTCGGGTCTCTCTATGGGTCTGCCTCAGATGTACTGACAGTTATTGTTATTAATATTATGTTTGCATCTGTTCACAAGCAGTTTTTCTCCGTCGCTTTACGGCAAAGGAAACGGAAGTCGCAGCATTTGACAAGAGAATTCTGTCGGCCAAAACTGAAATTGCTTTTCGGCAGTGTTTCACGGTCTTAAAGGGGAAGCGACTCCTTTGCGTGTCATAATGTAAGTGTAAATATGTGTTGTGTGTGGTGGGGCATAGCATGAGTAAATTAATCATACACCCAGCATTGACTTTCTATTGTTACTATGTTTACTGTACATGTTTTTCAATATACAATAAATAATTTCTAAATAGATAGCCGTGCATGTGCAGTATTTGTTTTGTACATTGGAGTAAGGCCCATATCAAATGCAGTCATTGTGCATTTACTTAGAAGGGTGTTTAGCTTCACTGTAATTCGATTTGAAAGTATAGCTAGGCCAAATTACAATTAAAACTGGTTTTTGGTTAGCTGGTATACTTCACTTGTCTAGGGGGCGCTGTACCCGTGCTGAAAATTCAAGAAACTGATGAGCTGAGATAGTTCTAGAGCTGTAGCTTATCTGTATAATTGTGACCTTTTGGGTGATATGGTGACCAGTAAGAGATGGGGGGGGGGGGGGGGGGGGGGGGGGGGGGGGGGGGGGGGGGGTGGGGGGGGGGGGGGGGGGGGGGGGGGGGGGGGTGGCCTGTTACCGGACTGCAAGTATATAAATACTGTCATAAGTTTACATCAATTAGATTAATATGGACAACAATCAGGTAACTTTTACAGAAATTATATTTAAATAGATTTTTTTTAACTAACATGACAAATGGTAAACCAGCTTTTTGCCATGGCATACACAGTTTGTCATTTTGTTCAACGGCTGAGGTTTCAATGCAAGATGCCACCATCCACAATTTCTGTAAATAAAATCATGCATGTGACCACTCACTCGTACACACAGATGAAGTCAGTTAGACATCCTTATTTCCATCTGCAGAGGAACCTGCACAGCACCTGCGCATACTCAGCGGTCACTGTGTATGTGGGTGCAAACTGGATTTAAGGTCATCTGATATAGGCTTCTTTTCTAAAGAAGGTATTTCTTTTTTTCCTTGAGTAAATAGTTCCCACTCCGATTGCACACAGTGTTGGCTGTAGGAACACGTGTAAAGCATGTGTTGGATATTCAGTTGTGTACGGCGGTGGTCGGCGGGGATTCGAAGAAAAAGAAGTTTGGTAGCACCATTGAATCCCGCAAAACATACACATAACCCTCGGATGCTATAGTCACAAGTATAGCTACTGTGTGTATATGGCCTCATGACGTGTGGTTTTTGACGTGTTGCAGTAGCACATAACGCCTGGGAATGGGGTGTAGAGCGCTGTACCGTACTTGTAGTGCTAACACAGCTTTCAACATTTTAGTGCAGCAGCACTATTAGCAGTGATGCATTAGAACTAAAAAAAAAACGCCCCGAGAGCAAAACGGTTGCATCATTTTTTTTTTTTTTTTTCATTTTATTTATGAAATAGCACGTACATTTTTTTCTCAACCGCGTTTAGGCTGCTCTGCATTCATTGTCTTTCTGCAGTTAACAGCCAGTTTTAATTTCAGGTTTTGATAAATAATATGTATAATTGACATGGCAGTGTCGACGTGACAGCTGTTTGGTTGAAATTAGCCCATTCAAATGTTGTTGCTAGGACACAATCCACTTCTGACACGGTTGTCTGAAAGGGGTGGGGGCGTGGGGGGCTGGTTGTTGTCTATCCAAACCCTCGGCTCTTTCAGAGCCAACCTGGAGGATGCAGCACAGGCCGCTTCATTCCTTCTCTCACACTAAACCGGCCGTGACAAACGGAACAAACAGTGCGCTCAGCAGCTCCGCGTCTCTCCTCCTCGAAAGCTGCTCGCTGTCAGCCCGCCTATCTTCTGTTCGTTAGTTTGTGGGCGGATGAGTTGCGCTCTATTTTTTATTTCAAAAATCGTGATGTCAATACTTCAGCTCCGAACCACGCTAAACAGAAATCACCTCTGCAAAAAAACAAAAAAAAAAAAAAAAAAAAAACTTTTTTTTTTTTTTTTTTTTAATATATCAATACAACAGAAAAACAGGCAGTATAGAAAAATACGGGATTACTTAAAATCGATCCCAATGCAATAGTGGAAAGGACCCAGATGAGAATATGCAAATTGCACTCGCAGTCGCATGAAATTTTCAGAATTTTATTTCACTATAAAGTAGCAGCACTGAGAGAATCTGCATTTTTAGAACCGGAATTTCACCCAAGGTGCCAGTTGTGGAAACTACCCAGTCATTTCAGCCTGTTACCGCTGTAGTGGCAGTAGGCTGTTTGATTTGAGCTCACTGTACTGGGGACAGTGAATGTGACCGTAGTGGAACACTGTGCTGTGATCGTTTTTAGCGGAGGGACACAATACACAGGGTCCCTGCCAGTGCTTTGTGAAGATGCCAAGCTCGTCGCATTCTCATTGGTTGGATCGAAGTAAAAACAGACTTTCATCATTAATGAAGAAGGCTGGACTTATTTGAGCAACCACCTTTTCATTTTTTTTTTTTTTTTTTTTTTTTTTTTTTACAGTTGCAGAAATAGGCGGGAAGTTTGTATAAAAAGGTTTGAAAACACTGTAAATTTCTATTGGGCACAGCTACTGGTTAATGAAACTGTCTGTTTTTTTAATTTTGTTTTGTTGTTTGTTTTTTTTTTAAATGATATTATTATTATTTTTATATATTTTTATTTTTTATTTTTTGGCACATACCACAACAAGCCTCGCGTAATAGAAGACGTAATAGATCCTCTGCAACAGGATCTTTCCTGAACGGACTCTTCTTTTTTCATGGTATTATAATGCTGTTCAGATGCCGGTCGGTGATGTGTCTGCTTTTAAAACGTGGTCGCTTCTTCTGGGATACAGTAACTGAATCCAGATCGCACCTGTGTGTCTGCGACTTTTTCTGGGGGACTGTACAAACCAAGTGTCGTTTACAAAATGTAATCAGGAAAGTGCCTTTCGATCTGAAGGGTTGCGCCTATCAAAATAAACATACGAAGGGGATCCTAATAATAGCCTAATAACACAATAACAATATATTTCCCCGAGTGGTACGTTTGACCACTAATCGTCAGGACATTTCTATCTGACCTAATTTTGTTTGTTTTCAAACTTCACAGGCATCCGCGTTTTGTTTTGTTGATGCAGCGTGTAAACCCGGATCTGAACGTATAAACCAAAGGAAACGTACTACAAAACACATGTTTTTTTTTTTTGTTTGTTTTGTTTTTATTTGTTTGTTTTTTTAAAGAGTTTTTGTAAACCCGGGGTTTTTGAAGGCCACTCGTTTGATTTGCGATTCAGACCCTGTTCATTCTTGTTTTCACAAAAGACTACTGGTTAACTGGAGCAGAACAAAAATGTACCGTTTGTGATAAGAAGTCAAATGTGTTTGGAGACATCCTCTTGGTTTCTTTATGGCGCAGGGACTGTCACAACAAACCAATAAAGGACAATTTGAAGAAAAAGAAACGGGATCTATAATTCGTCATAATCAGTTTTTCAGCTGCACGCCTGAATCATTGCACGGAACGCTGCGCACACCGGCAGCTATAGCATTCGCATCAGAGAAAGGAAGAAACCTGAACTTTTATTTTTTTGATCGTTCACGTTGGTTGTTTTGGGACCGTAATTCTCGGTACTGTAAAACCTGTGCCATCTGAAGCTGATGTAAAACCGAAGTGGTGTTAGTGGGATGGTTCTAATAAAGTGGGCGGTATCAGGTTGGAAACCAGTTTCTTAAAATATTTACTACAATCAACTTACTGGCTCACGTCAGACTACGTTGACCATTAAAAAAAGAAGCAGTGCATACTGGCTCCAATAACACCCAGCTGCAAAAAAAAAGTCTTTTTAGAAAAAAAAAAAAAAATCCTAATCTCTTTTACCACAAAGAATGGCTGATTCTTCAGATGCAGACAGGCTGGCTAGTGCTTCGGCAAGGGGCGAGCTAAAAGAAGTTGAAACGTTACTGCAAAATGGGGCAAATGTTAATGAAAAGAATTCGTTTGGCAGGACTGCATTACAGGTTGGTATTCCATTTCTTTAGACCTTGCATTTGATCAAAAATGGTGGGGGGGGTGGGGGGGGTACTGCAGCGTGGAGCACTTTTTAAAATAATTGCTTGACATCCCCTTCGGAAGAGGTAGCATGTGTAAATGACGTATTTTCAATTATTGAGCGTAATAGTAATCATATTTGCTGCATCTTTAAAGATAACAAATTTCAGTTCTTTACCCTGAGTCGAACTGTAGCAGAGATGTTTACAAATATTCTTTGGAATATTGTAGGTAGTATGGGCTATTTCGTTTTTTCTTCATTTTGGGGTATCCGATTCAGTGTTAGGGCATCTTTCCAAAAACATTTATCTTGATTATTGCAGATGAAATTCTTCAGATTTGTTTTATACATCATTTTTTATTCCACCTTCTTGCACGACCCCACCACCCGAATGCAAATGCTGAAAACAACTTTAATATGTAGATTTGACAATGTAATCACAAACAGTAGAATAAAAAAGTATTGCATGGAAATGTAGATTTTTCATTTTTACATGCAACATGTTAAGCATCGATGCATATCCTGTATAGTCTGTGTACTCTGTATATAAATTTTTAACAAATCCGAGTAGTCACCCCAAAAAGGATACCTGTAAAGTTTAATGTAATTAACACTCATTGACAAAATAGTACATTTTCTAATTAACAAACTGGTTACCTTGTGTAAAGAGAACCGATAAGTCTTGCCACAGGGGTGAGAGAGGGAGTCGAATTGGACACATGAGAATAATCTAGTCTGTGGTTCTCTGTATCTGAAACGGCTGGTCAAGTTTAAACATAACTTTAAAAAATAAATAAATACGAATAAAAAAATGAATGTCATGTGTACGTAAATATTATATATATATATATATTATAATATATATATATATATATATATATATATATATATATATATATATATATCTATATATATATTCTGGACTCATTAACACAGTAGTTTGAGGCTAAGTCAGCCTGTACCCCATAATTACCGAGGCAGCAAGTAATTGTTTATAGTGAGATGGTCCTGGTGCTGTTATTTTAGTGAAATAAATGTGGCAGACCTCAACAGTGCAGATTTTACAATGCCTGCAAGATGCAACTACACTAAATGGACAATAAATGTTTGTGCTTACAGTAAAACAAATGCCTGCAGCAGGGTTGGTGTTATTAAAACGCAGCTAGGGTTTTATTAAGTGCATGTTAGCACTGCAAGCAGAGTGGCAGCGTGTGCAGGACTATAAGGGTGACACATGCTATGTTTCGCATCCCCACGCAGACTTTCAAACCTTTGATGATACACAACTAAGAAAGAGCTATCAAGCAGTCATGCGTCCTTGACCTTTTAGTTTTGTAACAGATTCAAACTTCCAGCTGTAAGTTCTGTTGACCACCGATATTTTTTATACACACTAAATTATGCTGTCATATTAAGTTATATTTACTGCCGAAATATGGTCAACTAAATTGATGTTATTGATATGCTATTTCAGTTTTTTTAGCTCAAAGATGTATATACGTTTTTGGATATGTTATAAATAGCATACCAGAATTAAGCGAGCTAGGATTTAGATTTATGAACTATTAGCATTTTAAGTGATTTATTGATATTAAACATGGATTATCAAAACACCACTGTCGTGCGTGTATATATATATATATATATATATATATATATATATATATATATATATATATAGATATATAATATATATATATATATATATATATATATATATATATATATATATATATATATATATATATATATATTATATGCGATATATATCCGGGTGGCACAACTAGGATAATTATAAAAAATGTAAATGATACTTCCATTTAGACCAGTTAAACGTATTTTCGTCTTCCTCTAGATATTAAAATGACTGTTGTGAATGTATTTATTTTTGTAGGTGGGACCTATATACAGTATAATGTTTTACAGATCCCTGCACTATCATCCATTTCAATTAATAGTGACGAAGAAGCTCTGATGCTATTGTGGCTACACTTCAAAATGCAGCTAAATTAAATACAATTAACTAGTTACATTAGTCACCATTTACTGATATTCACTAACAGACCATGATGTGATTGTGAGGATGGGACTGCATGTATTGACAGTGTGTAGCAAAGTTATTTTCCATTTTGCAGAATTGGGTTGGGAGTGCATGTCAAATAATGTAACATAAAAGTAAATACAGTGTAGTTAATGTGTTTTGGTGTTTATATATATATTACTCATCTCTCTTTCTCTATTTCTCTCACTATGAAAAAGAAACAGGAGATACAGAATTATATTTTCAACAGCAACAAACAAAAAACTTCTTATACAGTAGTTGTGGGGCATTTACTACAGGAAATCTAATTACTGTAGCCTATAATTAGCGATATTTGGATTAAATAACATCATTTAAATCACCGTTTTATATCTTACCTAAATCTGTTTATGCTGTCATACATGTTTAGTTTGAAGCCTTCCATAATGATGTGCAGGCTGTTGTTTTTACTGGTCAATCTCAAAGTCGTTGTTTATTATGCACTCTGACTATACTGACCTTGCTGCTTCTCAGGAGGGGAATTCCAGATATATACAGTAACCAATTCTGTGACCAATAACGCTTTTATTATTACAAAAAATCTATTTTGTGACAGTTAAACTTTCCACTTTATAAATTCGGAGGATGTACAGTTGCAAGTCAATTTGAATGAAATGCTTCTAAATGCAGTAGGCCTTTGCTGCCAATAGTCTCTTTGCTGACTGGGACGATTTGCAACTGGTAGTTCCAGGATAAAGGCTATATTAAAAATGCTGTACTAGTACTAACAATATTAGTAAACTGAAAAAAAGAAATAAGGAATACACTCATTTTTGTTTAGTGTTGTAAACATTACACTGTGTACATATTTAATAATCATTTACTACAATGCATAGTTAACACCTGTTTGTTTTGAGGTTTTGTTTTGTTTTCAAGTTAAAAACAGTAACTGTACAATGTAGTGTATAAAACAAGTTATCTGTTTGTCAGGTGCTTGCTGAAGGAATTATTTCTATTATGGTTATTTTTGTTTAAGGCTTTTTTTTTTTTTTTTTAAGGAAGTGTAGCCTGTTATATTAAATGCACAGTCTGATCAAAGCAAAAGTCTGATCAAAGTTTTTTTTTTTTTTTTTTTTTTTTTTTTTTTTTTTATTGATTTCAAGTAAATATGTATATTTTTGTTTGCATTCCATTTTGGTAGTTATTGCTTTTAATTATTTAACTAAATCGTGGCATAAATATACCTTTTATGAAATTCCAGGATGTTGCATTAAAGCCTTTTCAATCTTCTTCTATATACCTTTATATATATAGTATTTAAAACAAGGAATGCATCCCATATTTTACCACCTTCACCACTAAAGCGTTCCAAGTTTTTTTTTTTTTTGTTTTTGTTTTTTTAATTGGAATATAAAAAAAACATTGTAGGCATGTAGTATGTTGTAACTAAAATAAAGAATAAGGTTGTATTGAATTAGCCTACAGTTTGGGGTGCTGGTGTCTTTGTGCAATGTGTGAAATGTGTACATACTGAATGCAAGTACAATTGCATATTATCACACTTTGCAACCTATTTTAATTATTTGGTGTGTTTTAAAAACAACCAGAAACATCACAGCAAAGTCCTTTCGATAACCGTATTGAAGGCGACTTTGTAGATTAGGTTGAGAATTTTATTATTGCTAAAATGTTCTCCAAATGAACACACAGATTGAAAATATAAAATTATTATTATTATTATTATTATTATTATTATTATTATTATTATTATTATTATTATTAAGAAAAAAACATATTATTTACCAGATTTAAATGCAAATTACAAAACAGATTTGTGTTTGAATGTTTTCTAAAAAATCATTTTACACCAGAATGAGAGAAAAATATGCTAGTCAGAATATTGTGTAATATAACTGAAATGTTTTTCAAACATAATGGCTGATAATTGGGCAAGACTTCAGAATTTTGCTAATGTTGGAAGGCTGTATTTCTTATGGAGTGATTGTCCAATTTGCACTAAGGACAAAAACACCCATTAACTGCACAGAATTAACAAGAAACACAAAATATAGATCTCTATGGCTTAGGTTATAATATACTTTTAGATTTGAACTTTGTTTAGTCTTGTATTTTCTTATTTTTTTGTCTTTAACCTGATCCTTTGTCATTCTGTTTTTCAGAAATTAATTTGGTGACCCAAAATTTGTTCACTTATGAAGCTATTTATGTGGTGACATTAGGCTCAGTTTTAAATAATAACCTGGATCTTTTTAAACAATCCCTTTAACCACATTTAGTAACTTTTTCACAGCAAATCTTGCACCATTTTTGTCTTCGAACATCCAGCAACATCCAGACTAGGAACATCTAAGTGACATGAATAATTGTTTATAGTATCGAAACAATAACAGTGGTGCACTGGAGAGAGAATAATGCATCACTTGTATTGCGGTAGAGCATACAGGCTGATAATGCATCACCTGACATGTGGTATAGCCAGCAGAAGGCTGATAACATGTTTTAGAAGACTGTAATGATATTTAGATTCCACCAAGTTCAGTTCAGAAATCCACTAGCATTATTTGGCAAGGGAAAGTGTATCAGCACCAGCCAAATGCTGTTTTTATAGGGAATACAAATTAGTTTTAGGGTTAACAGCAATTATACGTTAACTATTGAAATCTTGTACTGTCTGTTAACCAGTTTGGTATCTAAAACCAACATACCTGCAAACCGTTAAATCATACTTCCTTCACGGAGTCCAGTTAGGGTGACATGTAAACAATACCGGGCCTGCATGTGAAACATAAGCAAAACCATATAGTTTCGCAATAACATTTTTCAAATTCTTTTTTTTTATGAATATAAAAGATACGATTCAATATTTCTGAAATAGTAAACGGCTATTTGCTTCATTAACAACAGCTTCGTGAATAGCAACAGTTACCTTTATAAAAACAATACAGATTTTGAAAAAAAAAAATTAAGCAAAGCATATCAAGAGCTGAAGCTCCATGGTCAGGCCTGGTGTTTTCAGAAAGCCTTTAACAACCACAGCACACATAAACACCATCAGTAACAACGATAAAAGGAAAGGAAAAAAAGGGTTAGAAAAAAACCCTGGGGGAAACGCCAGATTTGGTGGTCGTTTTTGTTTTTTTTTTTTTTTTTTTTTTTTTTTTCCACCGTGTAAACACTTTTTTTGCACTTAATATCATAAACCTATTTTTATCTGAGTTGTTTTTTGTTTTGTTTTTTTTTCATTTGTGTAACAAACAGATAACAAAAATAAATACATAATTGTATCGATCTAAACTAAGCTTTATTGTTATGGTACTCTGGCACACACCGTATTGTAAACGTGCGTTCCCTGTTCTGAGACGCTAATTGTTGCCCTTCTGTTCCCAGGTGATGAAGCTTGGCAACCCGTCAATAGCCGAAGCTCTGCTCAGGGCCAAAGCCAATCCCAACGAACGAGACCCTCTCTGGGGTCTCACCGTTGCCCATGACGCAGCCCGGGATGGGTTCGAGGACACACTGAGGGTCCTAGTGGACTACGGAGCCGACGTCAACATCCAGGACAGCGAAGGGAACTTGCCTCTACACTTGGCAGCGAAAGAGGGAAACCTGGATGTCGTGAAATTTCTAATTGAGCGGACTGTCGAACCCAAGCGTGCGAACCGCAAAGGGATGACAGCGTACGATTTAGCCGCAATGCACAACAGACAGTCGACTGCCCAGTGGATCGAGGGACATTTATACGGGCATGTCCAAAACTGAAGGGGGAAAAAAGGATAAACATTTCAGTATAGTTGTGTGGTTTTTTTAAGTCACAAAAATGCTCCCGTGTGTTCTAGGCCAGAGAGAGAGAAAGCAATGAAAAATGTCCCCAGTAGGCCTAGTTTGTAAGTTCCGTCTAATTTTCGAGGACACAGTGAATGGACAAAAGTACAGCAGTTTGAGACTGTGTTGTAAACTAATGCAAACCTTTCCCACCTATGTTTTCCATATTTACTTTATTTTGGCTAAATTTGATTAAGTTTGAGGGGGACAAAACAAACACAATTCCAAAACTGCAATCTGTAAGGAAATGGTTCTGAAATCACTTCAGATGTGCAGGCTTTCATTTCAAATAATTGAAAAACAAAGAGTCTGTCCTCTTTATTTCTGATAGGGTTCACAATGAAATAAATACAGAAACTTGTTAGCAGGTCGTTACCTCATAATACGTTTTATTATTGTGCTACCACGCATTCTCAAATCGGTTATTTTAAAACAAAAGTAAAAGTTTGCTATTGACAACTCCTTTCTCCTGTTTATTATTTAACAACAGTCGATCAGTTGCATGAATTTCACAGTCTAGTTAACGGTTTATTTCAAGATTAGGTCAAATTTGGCAATGCTTACAGCAGTTGGCAACTGAATTGGCAGCTGCTATGTAATAACTGGTCATGAAAAAAGATTACCCTACAGTTACGGTATATTGTTGGGTAATATAACATTTAAATAACACAATGCGCCATTACTTACTGATGTAACTTTTAGTGAAATTACTGTTCATTATGTCAAACTGGGATTTCGTGATTTTCCTGCGGCAAAATAAATGCAGATTAAGTGAGATCTTTATTTGAGTAGATTGGTGTAAAATAAATAAACGGAACTGACTTTTTAATCGCTGACGTAGCTTGCGCAAGAAAGAAACTATAATGCTTATCACGGCGTTAAATTGGGCGTGTGAAATTCCTACACAAAACACACGTTGTGTTGTTTTCTCCTCTGTAAATGTGAGTTAGACACATAATAGGCCGACCACAGATATTCTCAGATGAGTGAATATGAACTAATACTACACTGTCTTCGATTCCTGTTATGACTCGCACCGTTAAAAAAAGAAAAAAAAAAAGTTTTGATTTAATCAGAACGATATTTGAAATGTTATGTGTGCCAGCTTAAAAGGAATAATACGAGTAGTTTTATATATAATGTCCATTATTTCGCATAGAAATACTGCAAATAAAATGAACAATAATATTATCAAACAATTATGCCATTGCTGAATGAAATTATTATTATTATTTTTATTTTTTACAGCCTACTATTTGGGACACGTTATTCGTTGTAATACATTTAAAAAAAAGAGAGGGCCTACAACATTGAAAAATAAATGTTTTCGTTAATAATAATTCTAACATTCTGACGTCCCCTCTCACATTTATTAACGAGACCGCTTCACAAATAATAGTGTTCGATTAAACACACACACACACACATTTTGTGTTAATCTCTGTGAAATAAAAATAAATAACCACAAAAACAATTAAAATTTATCGTAAAGATGATTGTTGAAATAGGATGTAGATCAATTGTAATGCATGTACCTGGTTTACCCTATAGAGATTTCACTGCGTTAATCGGGCCGTGGCTTTCAATATTTGTATACAGCTGAGTGAATTAGCAAACCCCTGAGTCTTATATAAACTCACACTATATTTCTTAGCACATATTAATCCACTTTTCTTCACAGTATATGTTCGAATTGTGTTGTTCAATTTAAAGCACCGCCTATATATTTGAAAGCAACTAAAACAAGTGAACAAATGTGTGCTTTCCAAGAACACAGGCAGGGGGGGCTTTACTCTGTACTAACAACGTTATGTTTGTTTGTAAAAGTTTACCACAAACTGGCAAAGGAGAACACGTGTGTTATTCTTAAATCAAACATACCTTGTGTGTTGGGTTTTTTTGTTTTTTTGTTTTATAATAATTGTTTACATGTGTACGCTTTCAGAAATGCTTTACCAAACTCTGTGCTTATACGCCTACGTGATTCAAATGTGAAAGCATGTCAAATATAAATAAATGTGAGGTTTGCTGATTTCAATATACCAACATTACTCAGGCATCTCTCGTGTAGACAGATTTCTGTTTGGTTTTATTGCAAATCGAAATTAAGTTGTTGTTTTTTTTTTCTTTCTTTCCTTGTTTTTTTTTTTTTTTAAGTAACGATGTAGCATTATTTAAGAAAATGTTCTTTTAAGAAAAGTAAATTATAAGATATGTACGTTGTCAGGCCTCTATATTCAAATGTTAAAATATGAAGTTTATTGCTTTTTATGGAACATAAATAAAAATATATTAAAATTATGATTGTGTACGTTTATTTTGTGAACACTAAATAGTAACCCTGCCTTTGAAACTAGTCTTCTTTTAATACTATTATTAAGGCGTCCAAATACAAACATCTCATTATTGGACAGAATGGACCCGTCTAGAATCTATATAACCTATTATATATAATATGTTCAGGCTCTAAAAATACACAAAAATAAGGGTTCCAAATAAACCCATATCGACACACTTTTCTTTCCTGGAGTGGATTTCCATTGTCTGCCGCAGTCTTCTATTCCGAATATCTATTTGACCGTATATCCACTATAAATCCCAAACACCCACATCTTAACACATACGAGTGTTCACGTGTAATTTCGGAAAACTGAAAAAGAAAAGTCCATAAGAATCTAAAAAAAAAATATGCATTCGTTATATTTGTATATACAAGTGAAAACTTTACTTTTGTTGAGGTAACAAATAATCAACCGATATATTCTCTGAAATGTAAATTTTACACAGGCTTTTATCATTAAGATGTTGTGCAAAGTTCCAGTGCCAATTATGTTCAGTTATCTGACTATACTGTCCAAAGTATTTTTGAATTGAATACGTTACAGTGAGTTGCGTTTCGGATTTCACTACTAAAACCCTTAAGCTGTAAATAACTCGGTAAGATATAATGCTGTTTGTATTGAAGAAATTACTCATTGTCAAATGTGATTGCTAGGACAGTGTCTCCGCAGTTCAGTAGCTTCCAGTTTCAACAGTGAAACTATATTTAATGTAAGACTTTTCTAATGCATAAAATAGATGTAGGCTACACACTGTCACATCTTAAAATGGCCATAGGCGATTTCAAACATGTAAGGGGCTGTCATTAATGTGAAGGCTCCTCTCCTTTCTTGCACTTTCCATACATGAAAACGTGGGTTATTTTATCGTCAATTTATTTATACCAGCTATAAACAGACGTAGCCTATGCATCTTTAATTTATTACCAAAGCTGGGGCGCTCGACTTCATTTTCTTGTGCGTTAAAGCCAGAAATAATAGTCAGTTGAAACGACTCAACTCATACGCATTGACATTTGATCTCATTAAAAAAAAACACGCACACACACACACACACACACACACAACACACACACACACACACACACACGCGCGCGCGCGCGTTTGTTAACAACCCTGTCTGTTTATTCAGAGAGAGAGAGAGAGAAAGAGAGAGAGAGAGAGAGAGAGAGAGAGAGAGAGAGAGAGAGAGAGAGAGAGAGAGAGACGCTGTGCAATTTACAAGAGAGCTACCAATGGACAACTACCGTTACTAGTGCTAATGTGCCCCCCCCCCCTCCCCAAAAAAAGAAAGAAAATGGAAACCGTCTCTCATCTCACACTGGCATACAAATAGCTTAAAAACTAAAACTAAAACTAATGCTTGTTAGTTCTACTATAAAATGTATATCCACAAACCTGTTTTTACTTTGAACTTCTGTGTTGGTTTTATATCTCCGCGAGGCTATCTAGGTGTAATTTAGAAGAATAAACGGAAAAAATAAATAAACACCCGGAAATGCGGAGTAGCAGAGGTCAAAAGAAAAACGTTAGATATTTTTAGTTTTTTAGATCCCTTTATTCTTTCTTTCCAATAGTTTCAAATTTTGGCGCCTTTATATTTATACACCCTCTAGTATTTAGACACCAAAGAGACCTATTATTGACAGAGTCAAAATAAAATAACGTTTTCTTTCTTGGCAACATAATTGTTACTATCTGTTTTATAAAATATAACTTTAGGAGACTCATACAACATAACAAATATGTATTTAATTTTTTGTGTGTGTGTTGCATTTTTCTTAAAGCAACCGTTTTTTAAAAATTTGAACTGTTGTGTGCTAAATCGAATGAGTTACAAAACAACATGGTGTGTTGATACAGCAATCTAACCAAAACATGCACGATAATTAAGGGCTTATAACCAATGTGAAGCAAGAGTGGGATGCGCTATAGGCTATTTGTTTCTCTACATATCAGCTGGTAAACTTTAAATTATTTTGCTGTAATATCAATAGAATCATTTTTTTAAAGTAACACACAAACAAATAAAAAAAAAAAATAACATGCAAATATACCGAGGTGGCTTGTCCGCATGGTACCGGTGGGGTAGAAGGGTCCAGGTGTTTGTGTGGCATAGTGCAATGTGTGTAAAAAACAATATGTTGTGTTTTATTAGAGGATTTTTATTGTGTGTCTGGGGGGGAGGGGGGGGGGGGGGGGGGGGGGTTGTTTACAAATGGGTCTGTGCAAACACGTTTAAATGGATAAAGTGTCCGGTATGGTTACATACCAAAGTATGTTCAATATACAACGTGTTATATATGATATATATATATATATATATATATATATATATATATATATATATATATATATATATATATATATAGCATGTAGCATGGGTTTTTATATTATAACAACCTTCACTTGCATAAAGAAGGAAACACTTTGAGTGAAATAGCTTGCATCACTCAACTTTCATACTCAGCAAGTACAGAGAAACATCATCTGTAATTGACAAACACAGGACTGGAAGACCCAAAAAGCTGTCTAACAAGGATGAGCAATACTTAAAAATAATATCCTTAAGGAATAGAAAGAAGACAAGCGTTGATTTGACAACAGAACTGGCAGAAGGTACAGGTGTTGTTGTGTCGCTCAGAGTCCCGCAAGAGTTTGTCTGTCAGCTCCTCCTTGCCCATTTAGCTAGACCACATTCTAACATATTTTTAAGTTCTCTTCCAATCAGAAGGCCAGCATAGTCTTGCCATATGTAGTTCCACATAGCTGACTTGAGAGGACCTACCGGTACATCTAATATACAAATTTCATGCCAAATCCCTGACTAGTACAATATTTACAGGTATTACCATGTTAATGTGACAGAGGAAACTTCATTAGCTGATGAACGGGGTACAATGCTTCAGTGTTCAGTGTGAAACAGACTTTGGATATATTTGCAATCATTTCAATAATGCCTGGTGCAGAGGGGAATTACCAACGATTACAGATAGGTTTTCTGGCATTTATGAGCCCAAATTGATGGAGGGTAATATTAAAATGATTTGTCAGTGGAAACGAAGAAGAGGTTGAAGGGACAATGACCTAGGAAGTGCAGGACTATTTGAAAGCGAGGCTCACTGTGACAGGACAGGGTCAAGGCCAGGGCTGTTAATCATCAGGAGGGAGATTCAGAGAATGAGAGCTGCAATTTAACAGCTAGTGCACGCATTTATTAACAAATAAACAGGAAAACACAGGAACAAATTAACAAGGTACAGTGGGCAAAATAATGAGTTAAACAAAACGTTACACACATCAAAACTACACACAGCTTTGTTATTCAGGCTGGGCAATGGCCTGCATTTGACACTAAACTCCTCCAACTCAACAAAGGATTTGGCTCCCTTTATAGTGGATGTGACTGGGGTTTGATTGATCAACAATCGTTCAATCAACACCCAAGCCACATTCCCCATTGAATTCTGGCAGGGATGGAATTAACCCCATCCCTGCCAAACTTCAAGTCAAAATAATACATCTTTATTACTACAAATGATGCACTATTTATACACATGGCTTGTACCCTGCCACACTCACAGACAAAATAGCTCTCTAACCTAGTGAAGTACCAGTACAATCTCTTTAGCATTGTGTTAGCTCTAGTACAATCACTTTAAGACACCTCGGTCTGCTGCTGATTTCAAACCACTTTCAACCCAATGGAAATGGAAACAATATACAGTAAAAAATCGACTGTAAAAATGTGTATGGCTGTGAACTCATGCACTCAATGTCACTGAAAGAAAGTTTAAATGTAAAATTGAAATCCCTATTTTTCCTGAACTCTTGCTGCCACTGATATTTTGCAACCCTTGCTTCAGTCCAACTCACTTTGCCTTACTTTTGCAACATTCCCCATGTAAAGGGCCATTGGTTTTTATTGTGACCCTGCATTGGTCATTGTACAGCAGGCTTATCAGAACAAAAGGCAGTGGTGTAGCTCAGTGGTAAGAGAGCCAGTATTAAGAGAGTAGACACTGAGACAAGGGTTGTGATTGGTTAAGTGATTTTAAGTGACTGGTTAAGGGAAATAAATCGTTGAGGATTTGTAAAAAAAATTCAGTAATATTTACTTGTGTTGGAGATCTTTTGATTCTTTGCTTATATTTTATATTACATTATAGAATATGCAGATATTAAAAATAGATACAGAAAATACCAAAAAAACAAATAAAAACAAATGTGTAAGCAAAAATGGTTGCTACTTCCTGGAACCACATCACTCACTTCCTCAGCCAATCAGTTTCCGAGTAGAGCGGCACATAACCTATGGTAGCTTCCCTTAAAAACTAACATGACTTGGTTTAAACTGAGACAGAAACGTAGACTGCGGTCAGTGATGTAGCAGGTAATGATCGTCACGTCAGACATTAATGCCCAATTAACTAATCGTTGACCAAAATAACTTAATAAGCTAGTTCCTCCAGTTAACAGTTATTAAAATTGAAATACAGTTCCGTTAAAATAAAGCATGTTCATAAACTGGGTGTGCTTTTTCCCTAATAATGCTAGAATGTGTTGCTGACTTAAAGAAGGGTAAGAACAGTGAAAAAACAGTGGAGTCTGTGAAACAGTAGAGTCAGCAAGAAGTTTAGTGTTTTGGTTCCATCTCAGAGTTATTAAAGGAAATGGCCTTGACATCACTGGGGTATATGATGTGCAATCCCCAGTATTTTAAAAAGCTAGCTGTGAAAACCTGATCTCAAAAGATGAATGAAAACTGGAGTAATGTGGTCAATGCACGCGTTGTGAGTGAGATTCAGCCTTTCAAATTTCTGAGTCATCTGTGATTTGTAAGACTGAGTAAATAAGAAATTAATCAATATAGAAGTTGAAATGGCCAACTTTGTTTTTTCAAATCAGACACTTTCTAGGCATTTGAGCAGCTTAGAGCACTTTCTTGGGGTTTGAGCAGCGTAGGGCACTTTCTACGGGTTTGACCTCTCCTCCCACTTCCAGGGCCACAAACCCACCACCTCCCTCCCTCCCTCTTACCCTTTCTCTCTAAAACCCCCGAGTGGGAAGTACACCGCCAGCTCTTTGCTTTCCTGTCTAACCACTCTCTGCTCGACCCTCTCCAATGGTTTTCTCTCTGCTCTTTCCATTGAAACTGCTCTCATGTCTGTCACTAACTCATTAAACTCTGCCCATGCTACCCCTCTGGCCTGGTTCACCTCCTACCTCTCCAACCTCACCTACCAGGTAACCTGGCATGGCTCAACCTCCACACCTCACCCTCTTTCAACAGGAGTCCCCCAAGGATCAGTCTTGGGTCCTCTCCTGTTCTATCTCTCCACCTGCTCCCTGGGCCCCCTCATCACATCCTATGGTTTCTCATACCATGATTCTCAGATCTTCCTCTCCTTCCCCCCCTCTGACCCCACTATCCCCTCCCATATCTCTACCTGTCTGTCTGCTATCTCCTCCTGGATGCACTCGCATCACCTCCAACTCTGCCTCTCTAAATCTGACCTCCTTTTCTTCCCCTCCTCATCTTCCCCCTCCTCTGATCTCTCTATCTCCAATCCTCTGGATTCGACCATGCTCTCTCCCTCCTCCTCAGCCAAGAACCTTGGAGTAACCCTGTACCCCTGCCTGTCCTACTCCCAACACATCTCCACTCTAGCACGCACCTGCCGTTTCTTCCTCAGCAACATACAAAGAATCTGAACCTTCCTCACTAACTACTCCATGCAACTCCTTTTCCAGGCCCTGGTACTCTCCCGCCTAGACTACTGCAACTCCCTCCTGGCCGGCCTCCCTGCGTCTGTCACCCGTGTGCTCAAGCTCAATTAGAACTCCACTGCTCATCTGATGTTCTCTCTGCTTCGCTTCTCCCACACTGCTCCACTGCTCCACTCACTCCACTGCCTCCCGATTACTGCTTGCATCCAGTTCAATACTCTTGTACTCGCCTACCGATGCCTTGACCAGACTGCATCCAGCTACCTCCAGACCCTCATCTCTCTCTACACCCCCACCCGAACTCTCCGCTCCACCTGCACTAGAAGGCTGGCTGTACCTCCTTTACGCTTCCCTGCCTCTACAGCCTGCTCCTTCTCCACCCTAGCTCCGCAGTAGAGGAACGACGTTCCTATGGATGTCAGGACTGCCGAGTCCCTGACCACCTTCCGGTGCCTAAAGACACACTTCTTCAGACAACACCTGTAAAACCCAACTCTTCCCTTCTGGACTATATAGCACTGTGCCTTTAATGCACTTTAACTTGCATGTATCTGCTCCCTGTTTTACTGTATTTAATCCTGCACTGAACCCAATCTGCAGTATCTTGTATTTCACTTGCACTTGTATCTAACCCTGATGTAACTATCAACACTGTTATCTGCTTTTGAACTGCCCTGATATGAAATCGTACTGTGTTTCATATTTGCACTTATTAGGTATGAAGTCATTGTATTTTGTATTATGCTCTTAATTGTGCTGTAATTCTTGATATGTATTTTTTGTATACAACTATAAGTCACCCTGGGTAAGGTTGTCTTCTAAGAACTGAATAATAATAATAATAATAATAATAATAATAATAATAATAATAATAATAATATTACCAAGTGCCTTTTCAGTTATGTATTTCAGCCTCAAAATTACCATAATGAAAGAGGAATGTTTAAATGTTAGGCAAATTAACCAAGGCCTGAAATATTTGGTTTTGTTTATGAATCAGTTTTAGGTTTTTAGAAACTGGTATTCCCCTTCAAAAGAGTAACACCTTGGAGTTCCCCAACGTGAGAGGGCAAATTGCACAAAATACAAACCTGCACTTTCCTATAACTAGAAGTTATAAACAATAAAACCTGACGGTTATGTTCAACCCAATTTATTAAACAGTAAATATACACATTTACAAAAGGATGACACTTTACATTGTGGCTCTAATCACTGTGTATGTACACAGCAGTTACTTAGTAAATACATGTGTACGTACACATAATTACAATGTTATTATGCATAGTAACAATGTACTATATAACTCTTTTCTGATACAATTGTGTAGTTACATATATCGTGCAAAAAGATTTCCACAATAAGTACATTGTAGCTATGCGTAATAACATTGTAATTATGTGTAAGTACATATGTATTTACTAAGTAACTACTATGTAAATGCACAGTAATTAGAGACACGATGTAAAATACTTCCAAAAGCGTTACATCAAGGGGATACACTAGCATTGTATTGTTTCAAAATGGGGAGTCTTTGTAACCATGTCATCATTTGTCCATTTTTGGTAAGGATGACCTTTAACCTGCTGCTTTGTCATGCTTCCTCTCATTCCAAGATGAGTCCGTTTTCAAGAGTGGGGAACTTCATTAGGTTCAAGATCAAATGGCCAGCATTGTGAAATATGATCCAGATATTCATTAGAGTCTTCTTCCTTCCACATACACTGCAATAGCACTGTTCCCCAAATATGTTTCACTTCAATTGTAAAAGAGGAACTATGTGGATTAGCCTGATAGGCAGGGTGGTAGGTTTTGTAGGTAACTCTTTCCTGTTTGCGGCTGTATTTTTCACCATGCTTCGGAAAGTGGTTCTTGTTAGCTCTGCTCAATAAGGGGGTCTGAAGGGCAAAGGAAAATCTGATACAAAAAATAAAAAGAAAATGATTTTACTATAAGCAAATCAGAAAACTAGAGTAGTTTGAACAGTTTTATGTACCCCGTCCCTGCATGCAAGTCATCCCTAACACGATTTTGTAACATTACACTGCTGTATTCCTCTCACAAAATAGTGTATATGGTTTCCTACAGCTCTGTATAATAATATAGAAGACAGCTGCATCAATAACCTCACTAGTCAGGCTCTATTGCACTTCGTAATCAATACTCTACAGATCATTTCTGATATTAGGCTTTTATTTCCCAACATGGTTTTGAGTGGATTGGAGATCTGTTGTATGATTGATAAACAGGATTGATAATTAGTGTGATAATAACCGAAGTGATATATTGTCAGAAGCTGGCTGCCCCCATTCACTTCCTTTACAGTGTGGCCTGGGTATTTCACTGTGCAATCAATGAACATGATATAAAATTGCATTGCGAGAGATCAAGTCTCAAATACTTACAGCCATAGTTTTCTTTACTTGTCTGACTCACTAGATGACTAAGCCAACCACCTAGTTCACAGCTTCTGGTGCCACTTCAAATTTCCTTTGTTGAGGCGATTACCTCACTCCGAGGAAACTCTGCTAACGCTTCAGCTGACAGCTATACAGCTTGGTTTTATCGGTGTTATTTACGCACAGCGATTACAGCAGCTGATAACATTTGGAATATGTAGCTGGTACACCAAGGGAAACCACCAGCTGCCACATGCACAGGAAAACTGAAACGGCAACTTTATCCTTCGTGCAATCAATAATCTAATCATTCGCCCGTGCTGCAAAGATGAAAGTCGGGATAACCAGTGAGTGATAAGAATGCAATCTATACAAGTCAGATGTATGCAAAGCATTTACTAAAAGGGAATTGGTTCAGACTGTGTCCCATAGTCTTAACCCCTTACAGTCTGGTGCATACATTTCGGTACCTTTTTTGTTTCCCATAATGAAATCACTGCAGTAAATTGCTGTTAAATGCAGTTCTGTAATGTAAGTACTCCAAAGAGGTTATAGTATTTGGCAGTGTTTACTGAGGTTAATGCACCTTTGTACAGTAAGTATTGCATGCATGTTGTAGCTTTTAACATAGTTTATCACAGTATTTAAATACGTATTCTGCAATAAATACAGTTTTGAAAGAAAATGTACCTAATTACTGTATTTGTAAATAAAAACCTACTGCACAATTGACTACAGTATTTATTGTATTCAGTGTTGTGCATGGGCATGCAACATGTATGAATTCATTAGTGAAAGTACTTGATAAGTCCTACTTTCTTAAGCCATGAAATAAAAGGATTCTGACAGTGCCTGCATGTGGTGCATATCCCTGACAATGGGGCTCTGCAGGAGGCGCCCGCACATATTGTACATCTGCAGTTTTAAAAAACGGTTTTAAATTTGGAAGTTTTAATTGAAACGTTTAACAACAAGCCACAACATGATTACTGCTGAACCCTCCTCTAGTTCATTGCACTTGAAGCACATTGATTCATAAATGGTAGGAAGGTTGACACACCAAAGGGAATCATTTTCACAGCTGTAAAAGTGAATTGAGAGCAGTCAGCAATAAAAGATTAAAGGACATTCATATTGGCTAATCAGGTGATTGTGAAAGCCCTGTATAAAGGGATGATTGAAGTATTACCTCACTGTGCACAAATAGAGAGCCTTGCTTTTATTCCCCACCGAAAGATAAACAGCCTACAACTGCAACTATATACACTTACAGAAGACAGTTCTGCAAGTCAAACAATATGTTAAACAAATTGAAAAGAAAATATTGGCTGAGATCACTGTGATTTCCCAGTGCAGAGCAAGGAGTTCAAAGGGTTCTCGAAGATCAAAGAAAATCACTGCCTCTCCTATGACATTGAGTCCAAACCTTTGAACACAGTGCCCCCCCCCCGACTATACACACCGTAAATAAGACACATAGCTACACACACATACACACACACACACACACACACACACACACACACACACACACACACACACACACACACACACACACACACACACCACTATGTACTTATCAGCACTGATACATTACTCAGTAATCAGCAATATGTAACAAAATACTTTTTGGAGACAGTGTTCAATAGCATATTAAGTAATATTCAAATCTCTGAGTAAAGAAACTTTCACACAAAATGAAAGAGCAGTGAACTATTCTTACTGTGTACTCTGCCGGGTCACCGTTTCATTTTATTACAGCTTGTTAAAGAACTGGGGACTCCCCTCTGGATTGCATCAACTACCTGTTTTAGGATGAATTCCTGGGTGGCTGATGCAATGCAGGGTGATTACCAGAACTAAGAATCTGAGACAAGCCAAGTGAAATAATGAACAAGTCCTAGACCACACCCTCAGCTAGTTACAGAGCAGAGGAAACAGGCGCCTTAATTCTGGGTGTTGAATGACTCAGCCCGTAATCACTGAACTCTATATGTGGTATAATTTGCCAACATCGCCCTGGCTTAACCTTCTCTGCCTCACTGGTACTCCTCCTGCAGCACAGCCCCTGTCTGTCAATTTAATCATCACAAAGTGGGGTATCATTATCGTATTAGACAGGGTGTTCCATAAGTCATGCAACAAGGGCATAACTGTTAATAGAGGCTGTATTTCTATTTCTTTCAAAGAGGATACGAATTCAGATAATTTTGACGTGTGGTGCAGATAGTCAATACAGGTGACTATATATATATATATATATATATATATATATATATATAATATTATCTATATATATATATCATATATATAGTAGTAGTCATGAGAAACTTTGGGAGAATAAAAATAATGGAGATGAGGGAGAATAAAAATAATGAATTACTGGCAGTGGTAGCTACAATGATATGAATATGAAGCAACATCTGCACATCTAAATGTGAAGGATATCATCACTGCTTTTTTTCTCCAAACTTCCTCTGAGTGCGTGGGCCCCTGTGCAGTTGCCGCTATTCCTCCTCCACTGTACAAACATGACCACTGTGGTTCCTGCCATTGTAACTGCCCTTATGGTACCATTGCCTCCTAGTACATTGCCATTGCATTGACACTGCATTGCCATTGAAGATCGATTGGTAAGGGAAGGCGGTTCAACTTGAATTGCATGCAAAGGTGCGCAGTGAGCTGCAAGGGAGGAAACAGATTATAGTGCTGTGGGTTGATTTGTTAAGCCTGTTTGATGAAATAAATAATTAAATTAAGTAAACTGGTAAACATCATATCTGATTATTGCATCAATAGCATAATAATAATAATAATAATAATAATAATAATAATAATAATAATAATAATAATAATATAAGCCAACGCTCTGCAGGTGTTCCTTGTAAAATTGGCTCAGAATAAGAAAGGCGCCACTTGAAAACAGAAAGGGGTTTTGTCTCAGTGTCAGACTGAACTTGATTGTGGGAACCTGCTTCTTTATTTCTCAGCTACACCTGGAGCGCCCCCTTGTGGGGACCCTGGGAATTATTTGTCATAATCACCCATCCGGTTAAATACCAATTTGATAACAGCTTATTAAAAAAAAAAAGTTCACATGTTCCATTCCCTCAGAC